>NC_079490.1:62750197-63053228 GCF_020520425.1 Spinacia oleracea | reverse complement strand
CTAAAATCCTTAATCATGCAACATAATCAAGCCGCAATCTCATGCATAATTAAGACATATTTAAAGCAATAAATAACTTAAAGCATGCATAAGATAAATGTGATCTAGTATGGCCCGACTTCATCTTGAAGCTTCAACTTCAAAGTCCGTCTTGAAAATCTCCGTGGGAGGCACCATTTTCTTCAAATAGGATAAGCTATAATTAAAACTAATTACAACTATTTGATGGTACGTAGACCATATTTGAATTGAAAAACAATTTTGGTACTTTAGACCAATTACATTCAAACTAATGGTACGCAGACCATATTTTCTATCCTATTTGGGCCATACTAGTCACTTCATAACCTGCAAAACAGTACATATACAATATATACCATTCACCCATTCATTATCATGAATGGCCCACATAGCCGGTTAGTAAAACACATTATGCATCACGTAAACATTTGCAGCAATTAATCAAGGGCACCAATAATCTACCAATTATTCAGTCCTTATTAATTCTAATCAAGTTGTTTTAACCTTAAGGATTTGTAGACCTAATCAAGAGTTTATGACTAAAAGGGCTCCCACTTAAACCAATAAATTCATATGCTTTCCTAATTTTAAACATAAAAATGTATTTCTAGTCTAACCGGAAACATACAAATTTAATTAAAATTTAAAGCTCATATAAATTTATAATTGAATCCAAAAAGTTTAATTTAATTTCAGTCGTATTTAAATTAATTCATGATTTTAATTTTAGTAAAATAATTAGAATAAATAAAATTTATTATAATTACAATATTCAAAATTAAAATCCAAGAAAATAATTTAAATTATTAATTTTAAAATTAATTAAAATTACGTAAACTGAAAATTTCAAATTAAAATTTCAAAACGATCTCATCGCAACGCAACAACCTCACGCAACGTACGCCCATGGGCCACACGCACACAGCCATCGCTGGCCATGTGCGCGCAGCCCATGCGCTGCGTCGCATCGCTGCTGCTGCTATCCTTCGCAAAGCATCACGCGAGCTGGTGCTCGCTGCGCGCGCTAGCGCTCGATGCACGCGAGCCATCGCTCGCTGCGTTCGCTCGCCAGCGCTCGCTTGATGCGAGCCAGCGCTCGCTGCGCGAGGCATCGACGCTGGGCGCAGCACTCGTGGCACGCGAGCTTGCGCTCGCTGCGCGCGAGGCTGCGCGCGCTTGCGCGAGGCAGTGCGCGTTGTGGCGCAGCTCGCTTGCTGCCCACACGCGACTGCTGTGCCTTGCATTCGCCCTCGCCCATTCGTGCACCATGGCCTTGCTTATTGCATTCGTGCAGCATGGGCGACGAGCTCCCTTGCTCGTCGTCACATGCCCGCACTATACAACACCCCTTAAGGGTAACACGAATCGCATAAAATTTTAAAATTTATATTTAAAATTAATGACAAATTAATAAATAATATTAATTTTATAATTTTAGGGCGAAAAATCGAAAATTTATTATTCAATTGATCTCCGATTAACATGGATTCAAGTCTAGGTCATAAAAATTTAAAATTTATCATAAATTTACAATTTTTATGGTGGTTTTTAATCATAGGTATCTAATTAAATCATAATTAATTATGAAAATCAAATTAATTCTATATTATTCTAATTTTCAACAAATTAATCATAATTACAAATTAGATTGCATAATTAACAAGGCTAGGCATTCAAACTTGTTAAACATATACAGTAGGTCAATCAAAAATTCAAGATTTACCAACAAGAATCGCAAATATTTAATTTAACATCTTAAATTTACGAAATTTTGCATTCGAAAAACTAAAACCTTCGAAAAGTCATAGTTAGGCTTCAAATTTGAGAATTCTGGGTTTTAGAATGCCTTTTACAAGCGGAATTGACACAAAAATCACTCGATTTGGATGAGTAACGAAGAAACTGCCGAAAAACTGCGTACGTATAATTAAATAAACGCAATTTGCAATTAATTAACAATTACGAAAATTAATCACCCCTTTTAATTCTTGCAAATTTGTAATATTTAACCATGTTCATGCAATTTAGATTATGAAAATAATAAGAGGCTCGTGATACCACTGTTAGGTTATGATACATATGACAATTCATAAATCATGCGGAAACAACCATTAAGCCAGGAATACAAATTATTTACACATAATCATTTAGCATAGTTTAGATGCATACTCTTTGTTGCGTGCCTTCCCTAGCTGCGCCCGAACCGAACAAGAACAAGTCTTTAGGACTCCAAGTGTCGTCCCTCCGTAGATAGTCCACAGCACGTCCGGATCCGCCTTAAGATTGACCAACTAGAATCGCCCTTAAGGTACTATTATTTTCGGCACTTTTAGGCAAATGTGTGACTGAATTTTTCTCTCAAAAACTCACTTTGAATACTTGAAAACTCTTTGTAAATATGTGACCCTAGGACTTATTTATAGAGTTTATGGAAATGAATTATAATCCTATTAGAATACAAATCTATTTAATTATAACCCTACTAGGATTCTAATTAAACAAAGTTTATCTATTAGGATTAGATTTAATCATATTACGAATCCCGGTAGCCTTAGGATTCCGAGTAACACACACGAGTGGCGCACAAGCACCGCACGCCCGCACGCAGGCCTTGCGGCCCACGCCGAGCGCACAGCGCAAGGCCCACTGTCGCAGCCTTGTCCGCGCGCGCGCCCAAGCTTCGGCTGGGCCTGGCTTTTGCGCTGGGCCTGGTCGTATGCTTGGCATGTGGTTGTTGCGCTTGGCTTGCTGGGCGATGGCCCGGCTTCGTGCTGGGCCTTCGTCTGGCAGGCCTCGTCCGATGCTAATTCGTACGATACGCTTCCGATTAAATTCTCGATTCCGGAATTCATTTCCGATACGAACAATATTTAATACTTCCGATTCCGGAATTAATTTCCGTTTCGAACAAATATTTAATATTTCCGTTTCCGGAATTATTTTCCGATTCAGATAATATTTCCGATTCTGACAATATTTCCGTTTCCGGCAATATTTCCGATTCCGGTAATATTTCCATTTCCGATAATATTTTCCGATACGTACCATGTTTCCGTTTCCGGCAACATCTACGACTTGGATAATATTTATATTTCCGATACGATCCATATTTCCGTTTCCGGCAATATCATCGTTTCCGGAGTATTCATTTCTTGCCTGTGACGATCTCAGCTCCCACTGAAACCAAGATCCGTCGATTTCGAATATCCATAGATGGAGTATTTAATGCCATTAAATACTTGATCCGTTTACGTACTATTTGTGTGACCCTACGGGTTCAGTCAAGAGTAAGCTGTGGATTAATATCATTAATTCCACTTGAACTGAAGCGGCCTCTAGCTAGGCATTCAGCTCACTTGATCTCACTGAATTATTAACTTGTTAATTAATACTGAACCGCATTTATTAGACTTAACATAGAATGCATACTTGGACCAAGGGCATTATTTCCTTCAGCTCATGAGGTGATTCGTTACTCTTCCCGCAAAAGGGGTGGCTTTGCACCAAATTAATCACGACGGGCTTGATTTCGAAGTTGTTAGCACTTGTTGTGGGTGCTTGGATACCGCATGTAGCTGCAAACGCGCCCGGTATTCCCAAATTCTTAACCGGGAGCGCCATAGTCTCAAAATCCTGCTCACTCTCTTCTTGCTTCGTGTCAACACTCAAAGCTTCAAACCGATTATTACTTGATGAGCTAGTCCGAGCACGCCTAAGTCTCCTTAGAGTCCTTTCCAATTCAAGGTCAAGAGGATGGAGGATCCTTTGACGAGCACGTCCCCTATCAAGCATAAACACTCAAGAAAATCGTGAGCAATGCCAAGGAAAAGAAAGCTAAGCAAGCTAGAATTCTAAAATGCAATGTTTTTTTTGTATTTTCTAATGATGAGCTAGTCTCAACTTAAACTCAACAACAACGACCGTTCCCCGGCAACGGCGCCATTTTGATAAAGTGTTTTTCCGTCGTTGAATAGAAAATCACCTTACCAAACAAAATTTATAAAACACCTAACTAACCGGCTATATGGACTATAGCGGCAAGTATAGGGTCGTCCCATAGGAATGGATATGTTTGACTAATCAATCTATGCGTTCACAAGCTAGTTCGAATGGAATTTGAGTTTTTGAACTAAACTAATCTAAGCTAGAAATGCAAACAAATAAAGGGATTCTAGAGGATTCGGGAATCGGCAATGGGAATCGAATCAAAGGAATAACAAGGTCAAGACATTCATGAATATGCAACGACATAGCAAATAGGGGAATGAAAACTAATGACGTGCTCGCCACCTCTCGGATAGAGCACGCGAAGAAACCTAGCCTATGGAAAGCTTTCGCATACTCCTAAGATAGATTAGCTCGCATATAATAGGAACTATCATTCACTTGCATGAATTAGGTTCACAATGTCTTGCCAAACCTAAATCATACATTCCAATCTAATTCAATCAACTAGCATTTGCAACTACTACTCAATTGATCATGGAAAATCCTATCACTAAATCACATTTAATCACAACATCAATCATGAATTTTCCCTAAAATTCCCCAAATTCAATGCCAAGGCTTCATCCCTAACCTCTAGACTAAACTACTCAATTAGCATGATTAACATCAACATTAAACTAATATTAATCCTAATCATGAAACTAATTGAACTAATGAAGCTAATTGAAACAAAGAAAATCAGAAAATTAAAACCACAAAATTGGGGAAAAACTAAGAACATTCAAAATATCAAACTAATCTAGAATTCAAGCATGAAATCAAAGCATAAACGAAATTAGTGAAGCAATTAAAGAATTAAAGAACAAAACAAAAGAAGAATTTAAATTATACCTTGAAATGGTGAAATTGCATCAAACTTGAAGCACAAAAAAATGAAGAACAAAACTCAAAGCAAAGAGGAGAGAAATCTGAAAATTAGCTATTGAATTGAATTTAGAATCAAGAATTTGAGGCTAAGAATCCTTAATCCTAATCTCTAATCTAAGCCCTAAACTAATTCTAGAGAGAGAATTCTAAAATCTGAAAATTACGTAATTAACAAAATGAAAGCCTAATTAAAAGATGGTGCGATTTTCATATTTATAATAGGAGCAGCCCACGCACCAGACCTGGTTATTGGAAAGGGTAGTCCAATGGATATAGGGTTAGGGTCAAGTTCATAGGGCTTTTATTGGACAAGGCTCTTATTGGACAGGGTCATTATAGGGTCAAACTTATACTATAATTATTTTGAAAATTAAAATAGTAATGATACAAAAAATTACGTGTGTAGCTCGTATTCACTTGTACTTGCACATGGCTCTTTTGTTTTTCATTTTTCATTGCTCGTTTATTGACCCGCCCATTAATGACCCGCTATTGACCAGCGACCCGCTTTTGACCCGCCCATTATCGATCCGCTAAAAATGACCCTTTCAATACCCGACCCTCTTTTGACCCGCACCGACCCTGACCCTACCCGCCCGATAACCAGGTCTACCGCTCACTTGTGCGACCGAATAGAGGGTGTTGTGTGGTCGCACAGATTCTGTGTGGTCGCACAAGAGAAAGCATTCGATCGCACAGCAAAAATGGAACATTCTGATCTCTAAATTGCAGTTTGTTCGACCACACAGGTCCTGAACTCGATCGCGCAGAAGCAGTTCGATCGCACAGAATGGCTTCGATCGCACAGAACCACAGTTGCTATTCTGCTGCGCTATTGCTGTTCTGTTCGTGTTTAGCTGCTGTTCTTGTGTGTTATATGCAGTGTTGTAGAAGCTATTTCATGCCCGTGTACAACCACTATCAAGAGGCAAGCAAGGCTCGTGAAAACGAGCTCAAAAAGGGCTGCTGCAAGGCCTATACAAGGCTGTTTGTGCGCACAAGTACAGCAGCTATGGCTGCTGTTCTGCTCGATGTTTAGCTGCTGTTCTTGCGGTGTTTGGCTGCTGTAATGGCGTGTCATACTGCACTGTTGAGGCTGTGGTTTCTTGCTCTTGTGCAGCTACCAAAAAGGGGCAAGAAAGGCTCAAATAGAGCCACGAACAACAGCCAAACAGTGGCTGTAAAGCACGAGTGCGTTGCTGTTTGTATGCCTTGTTGTTGTGGCTGTTTGTGTGCCTTGTTGCTGTGACGAAGCTGCCATGATGCTCGTGTGCTGCGGCAAGGATGTGGCTTGTTGTTGTTGTTCATTTGCAGCAACTAATGGCTTGCAAGATTGATGGAAAACACACACACACAAGGCTCGCTGCACATAGAAATCGTAAAGCATATTATTGAAAATCGAAAATCAAAACATTAATTCGTTAATCATTTTTACAAATCATAAAACATATAACTCGTCGACAAGCATAATGACACATTATTAACACGTTATTACTCAAAATGACTCTTACGCAATGAGAATGCGCGCAAAAGGCATATTTAGAGCAAAAACGACTAAAATATACACAAGACGAGAAAATGTTACGATAAATGCAAAAAATGCAATAAATGAACTAAAAACGATAAAACTAAGCGAAAATAATAATAAAATGCTAATAAAATGAACTAAAATCCTAAGCTAAGGGCGACATAAATGTCGCTCATCAAACTCCCCCAAGCTAACCCTTTGCTTGTCCTCAAGCAAAGCTAGAATGAGAAACGGGGAGGAGAATGAGCTTAATTATTCAAAATCAAAATTACGAAAATAAGATATACAAGAATGCACACTAACTCACTTTCGTAGGAATCACGGTTGTATTTAAGCGCATGCAACAAGCTCTTTGAACCCCACAATCTCTCATGAGGGCGAGTGGGATCTCGCAAGGGTTTCCAAAGAGAAACACCCATAACTCTTCCAAAAATTGAATCGAGGCAAGAACTAAAATGAAAAACAAACCAAGAAAAAGAAAGAAAAGAAAAGAAAGGAAAAGAAAAATGAAAAACGAAACTACAAAACTCAAGATAAGTGTATTTTCCGTCGTTGATAGAAAACAACCTGTGCAAACAATATTTATAAAACCACTCAACTAACCGGCTAGCGGTAAGCAAAGGGATCGTCCCAAAGAAACGGTGGTTATCGAGTTTGACAGTCAATCTAGTTCGAACAAGAATTAGGTTTTGAATTGTCACTTTTAAGAATCTAAAAACTACGAATATGCTAAATTGAATCAAGAAAGGGAGATGTTAGGGAGTCGGGGATAGACTAGGGAAATCGGGGGAAATGAATTCAACTATCTAGCAATGATGATCATGCAACGAAGTGACGATTAGGCAAATAGCATCTAAAGACGAACCCGCCACCTCTGGATAGGGAACGCTAAGCGTCTAATCCACGGAAGAGATTTCGCCTAATCCTAGATTAAACTAACTAGCATATAATAGGCACCGCCATTTGATCACACAAGATAGGCCCACAATCTCTTCCCAAACCTAACCTATGGTTCCACGTGATTCTAATCGAATAGCATTTGCAACTGCCAATCAATTAGCATGGATGTCCTATCATCAAATGATATTTAATCACATGAATCAATCAACAATCAATCATCAATTTCCCCTAATTACGCCCCTAGATTCTCCCCTTTCCCTAACCTAATTCTACTCACTAATCATTCTAGAAATTAAGCAATCCATTAATTCTAAGCTAGCAAGCATGAAATTGAAGGAGTAAGATAAGAGAATTTAAGAATTCAATTTCACAATCAACTAGGAATTAAGAATCAAAGTAACTTCAATCAATGAAATCAAGAATGAAAGAAATTAAGGAATTGAAGAACAATCAACAACAAGGCAAGAGCAAGAATTAAGAAACTAAGAATTAAATTGCAAAATTGAAGAAGAGTTAAGAAGGATTACAAATTGAAGCTTGAATGGAGGAGAGTTTCTCTCTCTAGAATTGCTGAAAATCTACTTTTAGAATCTCCAATTATCAACTAAAATTCTACTCTCTACAAAATAAATCGAAAAATCTATTTATAAGTTTCCCCAAATAGAAGCCAGAATTCGAATAAGAGCAGCCCGCGCAACCATTCGGTCGCACAGACCTTTTGTGCGACCGAACGTAAAAGAATGATTCGAGCAAATACTGGGCTTGTACGAGCGAAGGCAGCGAAGAACACTTCCTTCGTCATGTGCGACCGAACGAAGAACCCTGTTCTGTCGAATGGGATTTCTTTGGCTCATAATTCCTTCGCAGCTTCATTTGGTCGAACAAGGAAAGCCGTTTGGGCGCACAACTTTTGTGCGGTCGAGTAGAGAACATTATGCGGTCGCATCCCAAGTTAGGGACATTCTGCCTCTAAAAACCAAATCTGTGCGACCGAACAACAGAGCACGTTCGATCGCACAAAACCTGTGCTGTCGAATTACCAGGGTTGTGCGTTCGTTTTACAATCTTGGGACATTCTGCCTCAAAAATCCGTTTTGTGCGACCGAATGATAGAGGGCATTCGACCGCACAAAACTGGAATCTCCTTGAACTCCATTTGTACTACCTGTTCGGGCGCACAAAACGCTACTCGACCGCACAAGCCCTGTTTTGGCTCAAATTCACTTGTTTTCCATCATTTTTCATCAAGATCACCTATAAAGCACAAGATGGAACAAAACTTATAAATATCACACAAAAAGCTATAAAAACTATAAAAAAGCATAAAAACTAACATAAAATCCTAGGCTAAGAGCGACATAAATGTCGCTCATCACTGAGAGAGACCAGATCTTTGACTGCTGAATTAGCGAAATCGAAGGATTTTTAATTTCCAGAGATTTCCTCCCCCCCAAAAAATCCGGGTACATAGGGTTACTAATTAAGGATGTTCTTCCCGTTTAATTTTTAATGCTTAATATGCGTTTCATATACAATCTCTCGCATTTTGGGAGTGGCGCACGTACCTCTACGTGCGCCATGGTCCACCATCCACGAATTGCAAGTTTGAAGACACAACACGAACAAATACGCGCTTATTGAAAACTAACTAACATAAGTTTGTGACATATAATTTTAACACATGAAACAAATTAAAAAATTACACTAAATTAATTAGTACCACCGTAAAACTCCATAATCAATCTATCTTAGCTTGTTCTTCAAAGGGAGTTAAATTTCCCTTCGACAACAATGATTGTAAGAAATCATTTTTCATCTTCATCTCTTCCATCTTGAGCTTCTTTCCTTCCATTTTAGCATCTATACTAATATTTTAAAATACAAAAATTTGCTATCATGATGCCACGTGTCCCTCCTCCTCTTCATTTCTATATTTTTTTTTCTTTAAACCATCACACCTTTCCTTTCCCGTAATAAATTCATTTTTATTAAATATTCGTGTATTTAATTAGGAAATTTTGGTATTTACTACCTTTAAAATACACCACTTTTGTATTTACTACCTTATGTAATTTTTATTTTAAATTACTACCTTAAACTTCCAATTTTTTTTTATTTACTACCACTTTATAGTTTTCTCATTTTAAAATTAAGATATCTCTTTTGTTTATTAATCGTTTAAAGTGATTCAAAGTTCATTATTTTCCTTTTTCTATAGGGATTTCATTGAGATCGTCATTTCAAAAAAAAAAAAAAAAACGCCTGGTAATTCATAAATATTTTAAAATTTTACAAATAATATTTAATTTGTTTAAACTTTTATGAAATGTTAAAAAGTAAGATCCCTATGGAATCCTTACACATAAATGAGAAGAATGAGTTTTGAATCACTTAAAATGATTAAGAAACGAAAGAGATATCTCAATTTTAAAATAAGAAAACTGTAAAATGGTAGTGAATACGTAAAAAATGGATCTTTAAGGTAGTTATTTAAAATTAATTTTTCATAAGGTAGTAAATACAAAAGTGGTGTATTTTTAAGGTAGTAAATACCAAAAAATCCATTTAATTACGTTCTTATTTTTATTAGTTCATATTCCAACTCAATTGAATAATTTGTATTTAACTCTAAACCCACCATCTACTGTTGTTTCAATATTTTTATTTCTCATTCTTTTTCTCGTTTACCTGTGCATATAAATTTGAAAGATTTTTTTTGCACGAGTTAAAAACTAGTTCCTCTCAGAAACTTGAGCATTGCTCTCGGAGAATTGAACATGCCTCTCCTCTATTTCCATTTTCTTTTGCCTCCTTGATTTCTTTGACATTTCAAAATATAGTCACCTTTGTCGAATCTAGTTTTCTTGAACCCTCATTTATGTGTTAGTTTGCAACGGATCACCAAAGTCGAAACTGCCTCTGATGATTATGCCCCTTTGCCTTTTCTTCAGGCCTTAGTTTTCTTAACACCATTCGATCGATGTATACCTTCAGATACGCAACTGTCCCCACTTTCTATTAGGGATGAGCAAAAATATCCCATTCGTTTATTCGATCCGAAAACCGATGATTCGTTCCAAAATTTTGGAATCCGATCTAGTTTTAAGGTTTTGGATATTTTGGATCGGATATCCGAAAAAAATTCGGATTTTCAGATCGGATTCGGATCAACTTTTTTTTCTATTTGTAATATCTGAAATGTTTCAAAATATTTAAAAAACCAATAGAAAATCTGATATATCGATCCAAAATTTCGGATATCCGAATTGTTTTAATGTAAACATGAATACTTTTTAATTCTCTTTGAATTCCGATCGATTTCGGATTTTTGGAACCGATCTGAAACATCCGATTCGAAAATTTCGGATATCCGAAACTTTCGGATCAGACTCAGGTCACATTTTCTCGATCCTGAAGTTCTAGATATTCGATATTTCGGATCGGATCCGATATCCGAAATTGAACACCATTACTTGCTATGAAAGTTTCACCACTAGTAGAAAAAACCCTTATTGCAGCGGGCTTTTAGACCCCTGTTGCAGCGTACATCGTATGCTGCAACTGGGGGGCCTGCAACAAGTCTGAACTTGTTGCAGCGTACATGTTCGCTGCAAAAAGTGATTTGTTGCAGCGGGCTTTTAGATGTACGCTGCAACAAGTGCCAAAAAATTGGCAAAATTTTGGACTTGTTGCAGCGTACATATAAAAGCCCGCTGCAACAGACCCAACTTTTTGCAGCGTACATTTATTTGTACGCTGCAACAAGTCTGAATTACTCAATTTTTTGCAGCGTACATTTATTTGTACGCTGCAACAAGTCTGAATTTTTGCGAAATTTTTTTCCCTTGTTGCAGCGTACAACATATATGTACGCTGCAAAAAAGCACTTTTGGCGGGAAAATTCTAATTTTGTTTAGGGATACCTAGAGTGCCTTGCACTAAATATAGAAACCTGTCAAAACAATAATAGAATAACGCAACCTGTATAACAAATATAAAAACAACAACTGGAGTTTTGTATACTATATATCCCAAAACCAAAGTGCACATATTACATTTAAATATATGTTCCAATTTCAACATAAACATACATTTTAATATAAAATTTATTCTATAACAACTAAACCAACTCGATCAAGCGCGCTAAAGCCAATAATAAATACTTGTTGGTAAAAAACTTAGCCCATTGCTCACGAACCACATCAAATTCCTCGCATAAGGCGCAATCCTCGGAGTGTAGACCTTTACAAAAACAGAAATTTAAATTAAACATTAGATTAAATACAAATTAAATATCACATTTTAACATTCAAGAAACTAATGACAATGTCCTAATAGTCTAAAATGAGTCCTTAGGTTCTTTAGTTCAAAGTTGGGAGCGAAAATGTCATTTTAGCCTAAATATGACCTATAACGACCCAATGAGTCTATAGGTGCATAAATAGATTGGAACGAGTCTTAGATCGTTAAAATTATGCATATTAAACATGTAATAAGTTTTAAATGAGTCCTTAGGTTCTTTATTTTAAAGTTGGGAGCGAAAATGCCTTATTTTAGCCTAGATATGACCTATAACGATCAAACAAGCATTAAATGGGTATAAGTAGATTAGAATAAGTGCTAGAAACTCAAAACTAAGCTTATTAATCATATAATAATTTAAAAATGAGTCCTTAGGTTCTTAAGTTCAAAGTTGGGAGCGAAAATGTCATTTTAGCCTAAATATGACCTAAAACGACACAATGAGCCTTAAATATGCATAAATGGAATGGAACGAGTCTTATAAAGTTAAAATTATGCATATTAAACATGTATTAAGTTTAAAATGCGTGCTTAGGTTCTTTATTTTAAAGTTAGGAGCGAAAATGCCTCATTTTAGCCTAAATATGACCTATAACTATCAAACAAGCATTAAATGTGCATAAACATATTAGAATAAGTCTTAGAAACTTAAACTAAGCATATTTATCATATAATAAGTTTAAAATGAGTCATTAGGTTCTTAAGTTCAAAGTTGGGAGCGAAAATGTCATTTTAGCCTAAATATGACCTATAACGACACAATGAGCCTTAAATGTGCATAAATGGATTGGAATGAGTACTAGAAAGTTAAAAATAAGCATATAAAACATTTAGTAAGTTTAAAATGAGTCCTTAGGTTCTTTGGTTCATAGTTGGGAGCGAAAATGTCATTTTAGCCTAAATATGACCTACAACGACCTAATGAGCCTTAAAGGTGCATAAATAGATTGGAACGAGTCTTATAAAGTTATAATTATGCATATTAAACATGTATTAAGTTAAAAATGAGTGCTTATGTTCTTTATTTTAAAGTTATGAGCGAAAATGCCTCATTTTAGCCTAAATATGACCTATAACTATCAAACAAGCATTAAATGTGCATAAACAGATTAGAATAAGTCTTAGAAACTTAAAACTAAGCATATTTATCATATAATAAGTTTAAAATGAGTCATTAGGTTCTTAAGTTCAAATTTGTAGCGAAAATGTCATTTTAGCCTAAATATGACCTATAACGACACAATGAGCCTTAAATGTGCATAAATGGATTGGAATGAGTACTAGAAAGTTAAAAATAAGCATATAAAACATTTAGTAAGTTTAAAATGAGTCCTTAGGTTCTTTGGTTCATAGTTGGGAGCGAAAATGTCATTTTAGCCTAAATATGACCTACAACGACCTAATGAGCCTTAAAGGTGCATAAATAGATTGGAACGAGTCTTATAAAGTTATAATTATGCATATTAAACATGTATTAAGTTTAAAATGAGTGCTTAGGTTCTTTATTTTAAAGTTAGGAGCGAAAATGCCTCATTTTAGCCTAAATATGACCTATAACTATCAAACAAGCATTAAATGTGCATAAACAGATTAGAATAAGTCTTAGAAACTTAAAACTAAGCATATTTATCATATAATAAGTTTAAAATGAGTCATTAGGTTCTTAAGTTCAAATTTGTAGCGAAAATGTCATTTTAGCCTAAATATGACTTATAACGACACAATGAGCCTTAAATGTGCATAAATGGATTGGAATGAGTACTAGAAAGTTAAAAATAAGCATATAAAACATTTAGTAAGTTTAAAATGAGTCCTTAGGTTCTTTGGTTCATAGTTGGGAGCGAAAATGTCATTTTAGCCTAAATATGACCTACAACGACCTAATGAGCCTTAAAGGTGCATAAATAGATTGGAACGAGTCTTATAAAGTTATAATTATGCATATTAAACATGTATTAAGTTTAAAATGAGTGCTTAGGTTCTTTATTTTAAAGTTAGGAGCGAAAATGCCTCATTTTAGCCTAAATATGACCTATAACTATCAAACAAGCATTAAATGTGCATAAACAGATTAGAATAAGTCTTAGAAACTTAAAACTAAGCATATTAATCATATAATAAGTTTAAAATGAGTCATTAGGTTCTTAAGTTCAAATTTGTAGCGAAAATGTCATTTTAGCCTAAATATGACCTATAACGACACAATGAGCCTTAAATGTGCATAAATGGATTGGAATGAGTACTAGAAAGTTAAAAATAAGCATATAAAACATTTAGTAAGTTTAAAATGAGTCCTTAGGTTCTTTGGTTCATAGTTGGGAGCGAAAATGTCATTTTAGCCTAAATATGACCTACAACGACCTAATGAGCCTTAAAGGTGCATAAATAGATTGGAACGAGTCTTATAAAGTTATAATTATGCATATTAAACATGTATTAAGTTTAAAATGAGTGCTTAGGTTCTTTATTTTAAAGTTAGGAGCGAAAATGCCTCATTTTAGCCTAAATATGACCTATAACTATCAAACAAGCATTAAATGTGCATAAACAGATTAGAATAAGTCTTAGAAACTTAAAACTAAGCATATTAATCATATAATAAGTTTAAAATGAGTCATTAGGTTCTTAAGTTCAAAGTTGGGAGCGAAAATGGCACTTTAGCCTAAATATGACCTATAACTACACAATGAGCCTTAAATATGCATAAATGGATTGGAATGAGTTCTAGAAAGTCAAAACTAAGAATATAAAACATTTAGTAAGTTTAAAATGAGTCCTTAGGTTCTTTAGTTCAAAGTTTGGAGCGAAAATGTTATTTTAGCCTAAATATGTCCTATAACGACCAAACAAGCCTTAAATGTGTATAAGTAGTTAGAATAAGTCTTAGAAACTTAAAACTAAGCATATTAATCATGTAATAAGTTTAAAATGAGTCCTTAGGTTCTTTAGTTCAAAGTTAGGAGCGCAAATGCCTCATTTTAGCCTAAATATGACCTATAACGATAAAACAAACATTAAATGTGCATAAATAGATTAGAATAAGTCTTAGAAACTTAAAACTAAGCATATTAATCATGTAATAAGTTTAAAATGAGTCCTTAGGTTCTTTAGTTCAAAGTTAGGAGCGAAAATGCCTCATTTTAGCCTAAATATGACCTATAACTATCAAACAAGCATTAAATGTGCATAAACAAATTAGAATAAGTCTTAGAAACTTAAAACTAAGCATATTAATCATATAATAAGTTTAAAATGAGTCATTAGGTTCTTAAGTTCAAAGTTGGGAGCGAAAATGTCATTTTAGCCTAAATATGACCTACAACGACCTAATGAGCCTTAAAGGTGCATAAATAGATTGGAACGAGTCTTATAAAGTTAAAATTATGCATATTAAACATGTATTAAGTTTAAAATGAGTGCTTAGGTTCTTTATTTTAAAGTTAGGAGCGAAAATGCCTCATTTTAGCCTAAATATGACCTATAACTATCAAACAAGCATTAAATGTGCATAAACAGATTAGAATAAGTCTTAGAAACTTAAAACTAAACATATTAATCATATAATAAGTTTAAAATGAGTCATTAGGTTCTTAAGTTCAAAGTTGGGAGCGAAAATGGCACTTTAGCCTAAATATGACCTATAACGACACAATGAGCCTTAAATATGCATAAATGGATTGGAACGAGTCTTATAAAGTTAAAATTATGCATATTAAACATGTATTAAGTTTAAAATGAGTGCTTAGGTTCTTTATTTTAAAGTTAGGAGCGAAAATGCCTCATTTTAGCCTAAATATGACCTATAACTATCAAACAAGCATTAAATGTGCATAAACAGATTAGAATAAGTCTTAGAAACTTAAAACTAAGCATATTAATCATATAATAAGTTTAAAATGAGTCATTAGGTTCTTAAGTTCAAAGTTGGGAGCGAAAATGGCACTTTAGCCTAAATATGACCTATAACGACACAATGAGCCTTAAATATGCATAAATGGATTGGAACGAGTCTTATAAAGTTAAAATTATGCATATTAAACATGTATTAAGTTTAAAATGAGTGCTTAGGTTCTTTATTTTAAAGTTAGGAGCGAAAATGCCTCATTTTAGCCTAAATATGACCTATAACTATCAAACAAGCATTAAATGTTCATAAACAGATTAGAATAAGTCTTAGAAACTTAAAACTAAACATATTAATCATATAATAAGTTTAAAATGAGTCATTAGGTTCTTAAGTTCAAAGTTGGGAGCGAAAATGGCACTTTAGCCTAAATATGACCTATAACGACACAATGAGCCTTAAATATGCATAAATGGATTGGAATGAGTTCTAGAAAGTCAAAACTAAGCATATAAAACATTTAGTAAGTTTAAAATGAGTCCTTAGGTTCTTTAGTTCATAGTTTGGAGCGAAAATGTTATTTTAGCCTAAATATGTCCTATAACGACCAAACAAGCCTTAAATGTGTAAAAGTAGTTAGAATAAGTCTTAGAAACTTAAAACTAAGCATATTAAACATGTAATAAGTTTAAAATAAGTCCTTAGGTTCTTTATTTTAAAGTTGGGAGCGAAAATGCCTTATTTTATCCTAAATATGACCTACAACGATAAAACAAGTATTAAATGTGCATAAATAGATTAGAATAAGTCTTAGAAACTTAAAACTAAGCATATTAATCATGTAAAAGGTTTCAAATGAGTCATTAGATTCTTTAGTTCAATCTTAGGAGCGAAAATGTCTCATTTTAGCCTAAATATGACCTATAACGACCAAACAAGTCTCAAATGTGCATAATAGATCGGATTGAGTCTTGAAAAGTTAAAAATAATCATATGAATCATGTAATAATCATTTGGGGAAAACCGGGTTAGATGTCTTACAGCATGTAAAATCATTATTGAATTCATGTCACCTCTCATGTTGCAAATGTATAAAACATCAATACCAAAATACAAATATCCCTAGCATTATACTATAGTCTCTGCCAATTATTATGATCGAGCTACTAGATTAACTCAATGAAAGAACTGTAAACCGTACAGAACTACAGATAGTATACAACTGAACATAAAGCACCATAGTAGTATGATTATATTTAAACCCCTTCCTTTATGTTCAGTTATACATTGAAGCAAACCACAAATTAGAAGCAAAGCTATACATTGACAAGCCTTCATTAAAAAAAATAAGGCATTTTCTGTATAGAAATTGAAGAAAAAAATGTACTTTGCGTTGAACTTGACCCATATAATTCTTGTTATTCATAGAACTATAAGGAACACGTATATCTATCATTCTATCAGTACATCAATTTTTCAGGTTGGATAGTACTTCAATTGTGAGTTGACTAAAATCAGATTCAAGAGTCCCAAATCACGATATAGAGACTAGTTGATTATTCAAATACTAAATTGTGGTTGTCACTTGTCATCCCCTAGACTACATTCAACCCATGTTCTTCTAAGATCACTTGAGCTATGAGAACTAAGTTGACAATGCAACAAACTAAATACAAAAATCTCACAACTTTGCATTCAAATTCTTCCAAAAACAACAATCAACGAGCATACTAAACCTGAATACAAAATTAATAAGAATAAATTAAAAATAGCTGAAACAATAAACTAAAACCCTTCAATTAATCAACCCAAATCATCATTCTCAATGTAAATCAAAAACCCAATTGGCAAACTATCAATTTTTCACTAAAAACAAATTTCAGAATTCCCAAATTGATGAAATTTGACCTAAAAATCCAACATTTTACTCCAAAAAGAAAGAAACGAGATAAACAAACTCACACTGTGGATGCCGGAGGCGTTAAGGGCGGCAAAGAAGGCGGTAGCGGCGGCTCAAACGAAGAGAGAGGCGACCCCGAGTTCCCTGGCGGGCATAAAATTGGAATCTCCGACGAAGCCTTTCTTGCAAGATCTAATCCCCCACCCTAATTGGACGGCGCTAGCTAGTAGTCACCTAACAACCAGAACGGGCGGCGCAAGCAAGGGGGAAAAGAACATTGAATCGATTAGTTAGGGTTTTGGGATTTTAAATCAAGAACTTATTAAAACAATTGAGGGAAAAATTGAAATCAATTTACCAATTAGTTACAAATGATGTTGTGTTGGTAGGCCACCATTATTGGCGGCGACAAGCAGAGGAAAGCCGAGCACGGAGGCAGGACAACACCATCAACCACAACAACGCAATAACCATCGCAACCACCCAGCAGCGTCGGCATGAAGGAGGTGGTGGCCGGCGATGCAGAGGAACGAAGAGAAAGAGTGTTCGAAATTTGAGATGACGCAGGGAAAGGCACGCGAAGAAGAAAGGACCGGCTTAGGGTTTGTCTTTAGGAGACGACGTAGGGAAAGGCACGTGAAGAAGAAAGGACAGCGAGAAAAAATTTTGAGATGCGGCTTAAATTGTTTTGAAATTTTTTTATCCGGTTATTGCAGGGGGCTTTTAAATTGTACGCTGCAACAAAAAGGGTTGTTGCTGCGGGCTTTTATTTTGTACGCTGCAACAAACACATTTGCTGCGAACAACTAAAATGTACGCTGCGATAACCCTTTAAAGGGTTTGACCCGCGTTGACCGACTGGTTGTTGAAGCGTATTTATACATGTACGCTGCAACAAGGGGGCTGCAACAGGGGTTTTTTCTACTAGTGCACCTTCCTCATCAAGTCTAGCTCTCTTGCCACTACCTTCTTTGTCTTCTGGAGCTTCTCCGTTGTCACGAATATCTCTGTCTTTCTTTGAAATACCCCTCTTCATCCTTCTCCTTCACTTCGGTAGATCACAAAACATCTTCCGACCATGCTCCAATTGAAGTTTTCTACGTCCCTGACGCAATTCCCACTTGCAAATAACTTTTCAACTTCTCCTAAGGAAATAACCCAGAGAATAATGTCTGCAGAGAGCTTTCTCCAACGGCTCTATAACATTTTGAGGCCTCTTGGAGCAACTTCGTAAGGTCTTTCGGGTTTAATGTTGTTGTAGTATGCATAAACTTTTCTCCAAATGTCAATTGCATTCTAGCTGGTTCTCAAAACTGCATCGGTGCAATATGTCATGTAATAATCAATCAGAGCTTCTTCCTCCCGAATAGACCAACTCTGAGTTGGACAAGCTTCAAGAATTTATTGATTTGGTCTAATAGGCAGCGATGTGTCATGATCGTAGGTTGTGTCTCCAGGACACTTCCCTCTACATCTTTACAATCAATGGTGTTAGCATAAAATATTGATTGTTAAATTTTTTGAGAGGGAGAATCCCTTGTACATATGAATTAAAGTCGTGATGGTGATTGCTATTCAAATTAAGATCAAAATCATCGACGTTTTGAGAATAGAAATTAGCTTTCATTTTGTATTAAAAAATAAACAAGCACAATGATATAAATAAATAATTAACCAACATTATTGATAATATTAATATTATTTTCAGATTACAACAAAAAAAAGAATAATAATAATAACAATAACAAAAATAAAAACAACAACAACAACAACAACAACAACAACAACAACAACAACAACAACAATAATAATAATCATAATAACGGTTTTTTCATGAAATGCCCTTGAGGTTTGCAATAATGCACCAAATACCTTCGCGTCTTTTGAATCACATAACATACCCTTATTTTTGCCTAAGTTTGCACTAAATACCCCTAATCCGACCTTCCGTTAGTCCTCCGTTAAGTCATGTTTATAATTCACCAAATGCACCTATTTATAAACTTATTGCACAATATACACCTACTCGTAAACTTATTTGCATCAAATACCAAAACTGCTTTTAAACTGCAGAAGTTGATTTCCACAAATCGTTCACCTAATTAATCAAATTAATCAACCTAAAAGTTAAACCCAAAACAGAAATAGAAGTAATAATCAAAGAAAATTGAAATGCACAAACAACAAATCCAATAAGAAATTGATTGAATTGAATTATACTGTTGGCATACATATTGATCAGTCACTGCAGTACTATATCTAAATCCAGCAGCCACCATTGAGGAACGAACTCTCTTCCAAAGTGCAAGCAAACCAAACTCATGAATTTACTTCATTATCTTATACGGGAAAACTAATCTGATGGTTTTGTAGTAACTGAGCTTGGGTTCCCCGGTATCATGATGCACCTTTCCTCTAGTGAGGATGCAACTCTTCGAGAAGCTGCTTTACAGGGTATGTTGGAGCTAGCACGTGCAAAACTTGATGAGACCACTGGACAGTAAATGAGTGAAGATGATAAATTGAAGCAGCTACTTGAATAACGTATTCAAAGTATCAACTTGATGTCACAGGAAGATCTTGAGGCTTCCAAGGAAGAGAGGCAACTGGTTAATTCATTGTGGAACACTTGTTATAACAAGCCTTCTTCGCTTAGGGAGAAAGGTCTTCTTGTACTTGCAGGCGAAGACCAAGATTTACCTGCACCTGATGTTGCCAGCAAACACTTTGAACCTCCTCTTCGACCTTGGGATGCGAAACGTGAGCCTGAGAAACCTTCCAAGCCTGAAAAGAATTGCATAAACAAATGCATACTAGTCATACCCATTCTTGCAGCAGGTGCGACACTGCAACACACAAAAAAGCACCATAAGCACTAACCAAAACACTCACTTTAAGCTTAGCTCAAGCTGTGGCAAATGCATAACCAAAATTTAAAGGCTAACACTAAAACCACCATATATAGACACTAAAACAACCAATTTGTAGCAAAGCAAATTGGGAAATAAGCACGAGTAACTAGAATCAATTTGATAACTAAAGATTTCTTCATTAAGAAGCAGATAAAGAATGAGAATTAATTTGAAGTTAAAACATAAACAAATATTAAGGATTTTAGTACTATGGGGAACAAGAATTAGTGGTACTTTACTGAATTGATAAGGACAAATCAAACCTGAAACTCTCTAGGCAGCGAATCAAAACAAGAAAAAAACACCCATAAATTCACCAACATTCATCAAGCAGCGAATCACTAAAATAGAAGTTTAGCCAATTTGTAATCAAAATAATTAATCAATAAGATCAAGAAATCAAACCTAGCAGAAGAAATTGCAAGAACGGTCAATCCTTCGATCAAAATCAAGATCGAGGAATGAGATGCCTTGCTCCAAACAACAAACCCAAGAAATCACAACCAAACCACCGACCAACCTCCGATCAAAATCCGGCAACTCGTACAATTTTCAACAATTTTATTCAAGTTTGTCCCTGGAATTCGATTTAATCCATTTGAAATTAACAAGTATGAATTCTAATTAAACTTGATTTTCGACTGAGTACCTCTTTGTATTTGATTAGTTTTAATTTGTTTGGGTTTTGAGCATTGATGGTTGTTCATATATTTGGTTCAATTTTGATGTGTTGTTCTAGTATCGATTGAGTACTTCTTCGTATTTTATTCGTTTTATTTTGTTCAATTTTTGAGTATTGTTGGGTTGTTCATATATTAGGTTCAATTTTAATGTGTTGGAAGATTCTCTACTTTTTTAATAAGTATTCTTCATATTCAATCCATAATTGTTTGAGTTTGATTTACAATGGAAAATAGTAATTGCAATGAAGAATCTCTTCAATTGTACGGGGTATTGGTTAATGAATTAAAGTTAGAAGATAAGATCGAAATTGGTTTTCAGTGAATTAGGTAGATCAATTGGATGGATTATATGAGTTTGTTTCTTGGTTGTAGGAAGATTGGGATTGGAAAAATGTTGAAGGACCGAGGGTTTGACGATATTCATGCGAATTAAGGAATTAGAGTTGTGTGTAGGCTTCAGATTGGTAAGGTCTATGGATAAATTTGGGGTCTTGAAAATGATAGCTTGTGGAGTTATGAATTGTTAATACTTCTGGGTTGAGCATGAATTGGGCTACATGGGGAGTTTATTTTGTTTGTGGTTAGGGGTCATCGGCTCATTGCTATGGCGGAAAGCGGTGTTGCCAAGCCAGGGGTTTTTGGAGTGAATGTTTGAAATAAAGAGAGGCTTTTAGCGGTCAGGAAATTGATTGATTGTAAGGCAATTAGATGTATATGTTGCATCAATTCATGTCACGGGTTGAATTTAGAGTTTTGAGTTGTAATGACTTCCGTTTCAGGAATGTGAATATGAATGTGTCGTGCATAATTGATCCTTTGGTTGAACATACGTGAGAATGAACTAGCCACACTTGTTGACCTAGTTCTATAGGGAGTTTTATCTTGAAGGAGAAGGTCAGTTCATATTGTGATTCTAGGGGAATTATACGTTGTTGAAATTCTTGAGAGCGTTATGATTTTTAATTGCTGTACAATAGTTGTTTACGGATGTTGGTTTTAATGTTTTAAATTAAATAACACCTCTTTGTTGTCTTACTCTTCAATGTATATAGCTATACCGTTGCTTTGTATTAACGTAGTCTTTCTTAAACTGAAACCCCAGGAAGGAACTTTGCCGCTATAGTGGTGCAAAGATTTATCCCAGAAGGGGTATCAGGTTCGTTCGCTCTAATTCTCAGGTAAGTTGCAGTGATGATTGATGAAGTTTCACTCCATAAGTCTTGTTTTTTTGCTGACTACTTTGTCTTCTTGTTATTAACAAAAGGTAACTGAATTTTGATGATGTTGGTTGAAGGTTTTCCTGTTTGTCAATTCAAAGTGTAAAAGGTATTTCCGCAACCGTCTCAAGCCCTCAAAGTTTTGCTGGACTGTTGTGTACCGGAAGCAGCACAAGAAGGTTATTATCCCCCATCTCTTTCTCTATTCATGTTTCTACTATGATCTTATCGATAGATTTTCTATTGATCATGAAATGCTTAATATTCTGGTCTTTGTGTTGGTTTCCTGCTATATATACATGACATTTCGGATGAAGTTGTGAAGACGAGGAGAAGGGCCACCAAGAAACCTTACTCAAGGTCTATTGTCGGTGCCACTTTGGAAGTTATTCAGAAGAAAAGAACTGAAAATCCTAAAGTTAAAGATGCTGAAAGGGAGGCTGCTCCGCGGTGAGCTCTATTGCTAAATTTATTCATCTTCTGCGCAGCTCGTACATACCCCTATAAAATAAATCAGACAAGACATTCAAACTAAAAAGTAGGGGAATAGTAATCCAAAATTTGATTCCATTAAAAAATAATTGAAAACCACCCTTCTGAATCATGTAGATGGGGAAAAACTACGTCTGTAATTATATACAATGTTAATTTACATATGGGTCAATACATCCTTTAGGATAAAACCTCCAAAATTAGTGTTGCAACTATCTAAAACTATGGTTGCTGTTGTTATTGGTATCATTCTGTTAACACTTGAGTCCAGTGTAATTGCCTGAGTATTCTTTTTTTTAGCTATTTATATATTCTGAAACATCTAATTCTGATTTAAGTATTTATTTGATGGAATTATTTTGTATCTGTAATTACAACTATATTGAAAATCCATTTCCTATACGCTATAGGTTTTAAACTATAATTTTGCAGTAGCTTTATTAAACTCACAAGTTTATTGCCGTTTTCTTTTTTGGCAGGCATATTTATCACGTGCTTTAACTAATTTTGTATGGAGTAATTGATTCCTTTAACTCATGGAACATCGACCTATAGATTATCAAGACATTTATCATAATTCACCACCAGTAGAGGAATCAGGTTAATTGTGCTAAATTTTATTTAAAGCTAAAAATTTACAACATTTGGTGATTATCTTTTACATTTAAAAAATTGTTGATATCTTCTATATGTCATTTTTCTACGTTGTTTGTTTTCTTGCTGCCTTTTTCTACCCTATTTTTATTATTTAATGATATATTTGTTATTTCTTTAATGATTCAATTATTACTAATGAGCAACCTAGTTGTTCTAATGTCAGTGTGCATGTTGCTCTTCAAGTAGTACCTCTCTTAACTCCTGGAGGAACAAGATAATGGATTCCATGCCCGTACCCTGAGTTGAGACCTATTGTTGGCATGATTTTTGAGAGTGTTAATGTGGGTATTGCCTTCTACAAAGAATACGCAGTTGCTTCCACCTTTGGTATTAGGAATCTACTACTACAAGAACTAAGAAAAAAGGTGTTGTAAGCCATGTGGCATTCAAATATTGTGTATGCAATAAAGCAGGTTTCAAGGAGAAACTTATACTGAAGGCTAAGGATATATCCAAGGGTAAAGAAGGAGAAACTATAAAAGAACAAAGTGAAGTTATTAGAACTAGAAAAAGGTTGGTAACTCGAGTGGGTTGCAAGGCCCGAATGATCCTGAAGTACTGTAAGGAAGGGGGTTATACAGTGACAACATTTTATGAGGGACATGTTCATCCTCTCTACACTCCAGGTTGCAAGAAGTTTCAAAAAGAGGGGAGGAAGTTGAACATTTTGCATAAGAAGATGCTAATCGATAATTCAAAGTTAAATACTGGTCATGTGACAACTTTCGGATTGATGAAGGAATACTTTGGATGTTATGACAATGTTGGTGCATCTAAGGAAGATTTCAAAATTTTCCAAAGAGATTTGAAGGCATACATTAAGGGTTCAGATGCTCAGATGTTTGTAGACAACTTCAAGATGAAAGAACTGTTATGGAGTGCTTTTTTTATGACTTTGAGGTAGATGAAGATGATTGTATTTCTAGAAGCTTTATGGGTAGACCCAATTTGTAGGAGAAACTATTCTCTCTTTGGTGATATGGTATCATTCGACACTACATTCTCTACTAACAGATACAACATGGTTTTTGGGCCTTTCACTGGTGTTGATCACCACAAAAGGTGCATTATATTTGCTGCTGCATTCGTTGCAAAGGAAGATACATGCACTAGTAGAAAATGGCTCATTTGCGTCGCACATTTAAGTGCATTGGCGTCGCACTTTGGTGTGACACAATTGGTAGCGACGCAAATGATAATGTCATTTGGGTCGCACTTTTGGGCGACACAAATAACAGTCATTTGCTTCGCTGTTTTACAAAAGAGCGACGAAAATGACTATTTTTCATAAAAAATAACAGTGTCATTTGCGTCACACATTTGTTAAACAACGACGCAAATTAATTTATAAATCTTAAGACATAAAAGATTGAAATGTCTACAACAATGTTATTCCATCTACCAGTTTCTTTTGACACCCATAAAAAAACAAAAAAGGCAGTTGCCCAGAATCGTATTGAAAGTCATTCTGCATGTAAGTTTGACATCTTCAAAGTTCAAACGACAGCTTGTTGTGCATCAGCTCCCACAAAACAATTGCAAAGATATAAGCATCAACTGCCATGGAAAAGCATATGCAGACTATACGAGGAGAATACATTAAAATTTATCAAAAAAAGAAAAAACAAAGGTGGGATTTCAATCTCATGATTCTTTTCCATCGAAATCAGACAATAGTATTTTATGTACAGACTATACGAGTAGAATACATTAAACACTAAAAAATAATTCAGATCGAGCCTACCACAAAATTTGAATCATGTTACAAGACTTCTACCACAGGGGATGCATTTCTAGCTTTGCTCCGACCTGTTTCCAGTAGAAAAATGGAAAAATAGCTTAACAGATAGAATACGGTACTGAAGAGTATGGAGTATAATACAAATACACATATACAATATGGAAAGTGATAAATGGTAATGATGTTTCCAAGTGATTAAGGGTGCAAGTAGTTCAACTATTTGTTTTACTTTGGGTAAAAACTGCTCAGTAATTCAGTTTGGAAATTAATACTCCAACATGGATATTGACAGTCAATATGTTGTCCAACATGGATATTGACACTCATTTTTAAGTTTTAACAAACAAATTTTTCACAAAGTGAGAGACTCTTAACACCCGGACACACACATGAGAATGACAGGGTAGGTTTGGTTTTGTTAATGCAATTGCGTACACCTTAAAGAAAGAAAATCCTCACCTCTCTTCTTAACCTTATTCGCGAAGCCTCTTTTCCTCCTAAATGCTGATACCTGCAATTAATGAACACAAACTCCATTAGACAAATATTATGATGCGGACTTGCAATAAACAAAAAAATAAAAAGGAGCGCATAAAATCCAATTATTTAGTAGGACACTAAATACAAGTAAAGTGAAAATACACAACCCTTTTGCTTTATGGGGTAAGATAAGATAGAACCCTTCCAAAAATCTCATCCAAATTAGGCCATGACTAAAATAACAGGAACCCTTTCCCCCAAGTATAATAGGATGAGGAGCTGCAAGTCCGAACCCCTAACCTCCTATACTAAAGGAAACACCAAGAGTCCAAGACCATAACAACAAATGCTTACAAAGTGGAAAACACAACTATTTTTTTTTTGGCAAGTAATAAGATTTTATTAATTACCAAGAGGGCAAAAAGACCCTTACACCACAACAACCAAGCCACAGCCACAACAGGCCAAGCAACACCTAGCTATTACAAGCTACCCTAAAAAAATTATGTTGACAATACATAAACTACTTTCCAACTGGTTAGAGAAGATTTTAGAGTTCCTAGCTAACCAGATAGAGTACACAGTTTCACAGAAAAGACTATTACACAATCTAGCTTTGTTTCTAGTACTCCTGCTTGCTTTCTGAACCCACTGCACCTCTTCATTCCAAGTTCCAGAAGTTCTATGAATGCCACTTCTCTGCAGAACCTGGCTCCATATATCAGCAGAATAACTACACTCAAAGAAAAGGTGATCTCTACTTTCATCAATGCTGTGACAAAAACTACAGACACTATCTGCAATAACATTCCATCTTCTCAGTCTCTCTTTAGTTGCAAGTCTATCCTGCAGGGCCAACCACACAATAAACACACTTTTAGGGCTATCATGACTGTTACAAACAACTCTCTTCCACCCCACAGATTCCCCTTGCTGCCTCAAATGCTTATACATCCTCTGAATCTTAAATTTTCCTGCAGTTACAAACTGCTGCAAATCACCAGAACTACTCAGATTCTCTCTTTGTTGCCAAATCTTCCTTAAAGACCAAGAAAGTCCCTTGGGAATTGGCATGGTCCAGAAATCATTATGCTTCACATAGTATGTGTGGATCCATTTCACCCACAACTTATCAGCTTTCAAAGACAAAGCCCAGCAGTGTTTAGCTACAGCTGACTTCTTCCACAGAGGTAAGTCTTTAAGGTTCCAACCCCCACAAACTTTAGGCAAGCACAACTGATCCCAAGCAACTAGTGCTTTCCTTGAGTTCCCTTCAGCTCCAGTCCATAAGAAACACCTGCAGATTCTTTGAATCTCTTTCAACACCTTCTTAGGCATAATGAATATCTGACACCAGTACAACTGGATGCCAAATAAAACTGATCTAACCAGTTGCAACCTTCCAGCATAACTAAGTAGTTTTGTAGACCAACTTTTGACTCTTGCAACAGTCTTCTCAATCAGAGGCTTACAGTCTGTAAAACTCAGTTTCCTAGTAGAGAGGGGAACACCAAGGTACTTAAAGGGGAAAGAACCTCTAGGGATGCCAATCTTAGCTAGGATACTGTTAGCTACAAAATCAGGAACACCAGCCAAATAAAGTTCACTCTTCATCATATTAGCTTCCAAACCAGAAGCAGCAGAAAACATAGAGAAAGCCTAAAAAAGGAGAGAAACAGAAGCATCATCTCCCCTAGCAAACATTAGTAAGTCATCTGCAAACATCAAGTGAGTCAGCTCTATTCTTTTACATCTTGGGTGAAAATTGAACCCTTTTGACTTATTGAGGGAGGACAGGCATCTAGACAGATATTCCATTCCTATTGCAAACAGGAATGGAGACATTGGATCACACTGTCTCAAACCCTTCTGAGCAGGAATTGGCTTGGAAGGAAACCCATTCACCAGAATAGAATAAGACACTGAGCATAGGCAAGCCATAATCCACTTGACAAACTTATCAGGAAAGCCCAGTTCTTGCAACATACTCTTCAAGAAAGGCCATTCAAGGGAATCATAGGCCTTTTTAAGGTCTACTTTAATCATACACCTAGGGGACACATATTTCCTGGAATAGCATTTTACCAACTCAGTAGCCATTAAGATGTTATCTGAAATGACTCTCCCTGGGATAAAACCAGATTGTGTTGAAAACACAACTATTTGGCATCACACTCAAACATTTTTTTTTGGGGGGTTAGGAAGGGGGATTAGAGGTAAAGATAAGCCCCATTACACTGTTAGGCCTACATCTGACAGGCTTAAGTCGTATTACCTAATAAAAGATAAACCTAATATCACTAGCTAGGTAGCAAGGGAAGTCAGGATCGAATCCACAGGGAAACATCGTTCTATCTATTACTAAGAATAAAATCTAGACTATTGCGAATAAGAGTTTGGTTGATTTGGATACTAAAACTACGACAATAATTAAACAAGAGAATTCAAATATTAAAAGGTCTAGGGAATAGGTTCACCAATGAACAACAATCCAGGATGATAAACAATCGACAATAATCAATAAAGCAATTAATTAGACTAGCATGCTCTCTCGAATCGATACTAATCATAGACTTAGAATTAACGTGCTCTCGCTACGTAATAATTCCAATTCTACCTATTGACACAAGCCTAAACATCAAATTGCATCTCTCGAATCTTAACTTGATATTGCTTGACTAAGACAATTAAACCTGCGCAAATCTAATCGCATAGTAAATAAAATCAATCAATAGGAATTAATCACAATACCAACAATCAATAACATTCAATCATCCCTTCATATTAATTCATGAATCCCCAAAACCCTAGAAAATAGACTACTCACACATATTACCAATAAACAAAGCAACTAATACTATTGAAAACATTATTAAAGCAAAATAATAAATCAAAGTAAGAAGCAATACCTAAATGAAGAACAATGAAATATGAAAGCTTGAATTTTGATTGCAATTAAAAACTAAGTGTTTGGAACAAATTTTGAGAATAACTAAGCTAAGGAAAATAAACTAAGTGTTCAATGCTAGAAAATAAGGTGTCACTAAAAATAAAAGGGGCTAGTATTTATAGTTTGCCCAAAATAAAGCCCAAAACCGGAAATAGAAAACGCGAAAAAGCATCAGGGGTTGGCGTAGCCCGATCTGGAGAAAGGCTGCTCGATCGGGCATTCTGCTCGATAGTCGGCCCGATCGGGCCAAATTCCGCCCGATCGGGCGGTTGCGAAATACCCAGAACAGCGCCCATAATGACCACCCGATCCGGACCGGGCGAAGCCCACCTGATCGGGCGCGCGTTAAAAGCTCCAGAATCCTTTTTCTTCCCCCGGTCTTCTCATTCCGCCCTCCGCTCAAAGGGCGATTTGAAAAAAGCATCAGTCTTCGCCCATAACACCGAGTCTAACTTCCGGGGCTCAACCATAAGCATCTAAGGCTCCCGAAAGTCGACGATAATCGTCCCGAACTTCCTCGGGATCGTGTAGTGGCCCATATCACCATGAAACGAGCCTCAAAAGGCCAATTTCTCACTAAGTATTCCTGAAACTCAAGTCACACTCAATAACACAGATTAGTACTAAAAACGGCTCCTAAGAGCTCATTTGATGCATAAAAGTACTAAGGGACGGGGTTAAAACTCTATATAAAACACACATATCAAACTCCCCCAAGCTAGATCTTTGCTTGTCCCTAAGCAAAGAAATCATCGATCAATACAAGAATCAACTTCACCCCAAACATATTTCAAAACAATGGATACAATTCAAGGCAAATTCAACGAGCATGCATCAATGTCAACCAATCAAATCTATCCAACCACAAATCCTCCTTAACAATCGTCATGCAAAGCGAACCACAAGTGCACAATGGTATTCAAGACTAGTGCTTACACACTCATCACTCATTTATGTGGCGGGTAAAAGACCCGTTTGCTCTCCTCCCAACATATATGTGAACAATGCCCTCCCAAACTCACAACACTCGTGTGTCTAAAAGTACATGCACTCAACCTAGTAGTCGACTCGAAATGTGTCATGTCATAACTTGCATTGATAAACAACTACTTTCATATTAGTACGACTCTATGCACAAAGGTGGGAAAGTTTTCAAAGCTTGTAATGATAGGCTTAGGTAAGGGTGTGGTAGATTGGGTAAAATATGAGCTTAAAGCCTTGGCTTTGGGGAGCATAAATCCTAGCAAAACCCATGGTCAATCAACAAGTGATGACCACAACTCTCCCACTCAACACATGATGGAACAATAAACAAACCACACTATACTTTCTTGCTTTTCTTTCACAATTATAATCAATTACTCATAAAGATAAGAAATTACAATACTTGAGTGAAACAATGCTTTGAATTTTTCTGAGACTAATGAATTTTTTCTCTTTTTGCTCAATCTCTTTTTTTTTCTTTCATAATATATATATATATATATATATATATATATATATATATATATATATATATATATATATATATATATATTCTTTTGGAAGCCTTCACATTTTCTATTCTTCTCATCTCTTTTACTCTTCATTAGTTTTTTTCTTTTCAAACAATAAGCATGATAAGAAGAACTCCCTTTTTCAATACTCACTTTGTGCTCAAAATGTAGCACACTACAACTCCCTCACCTCACTACTATTAGCTCCCCCAAGCTAGGCTTGGGACTAGTAACCAATGGGGATTTCACGGGCTTGTAATGTGGCTAGTCACCGAATTAAGGGCACAAGCAACAACATGGGTAGAAAAGGAGGAAACAAATGTATCTAATTTCATCTGAAGGCTACCTAAATAGAAAAATGCCTTCGTCCTCCTCAATGTGCATGTATATGATTCATAAAATACTACTAACAGTTGCAAACCAATACTCAAAATCAAAGACACACCAGGAAACTATCACACAACCTAACCAAGTCAACTAGCCCAACACCAAGTCCACAAATAGTTGGTCAGAGTTGACTCATGCATGTCAAGGCATCAAAGTAGTCAAATCTCAAATCATGCTAACATATCCACATTATTCGTCATCAAATACCAAAAATCAAAACAATTTTCAATCAAAGGGGCATAGGGAAGCATGATTTTGTATTCATCGGAACGTAATTTTGTTCTTTTTTTTTCAAAGCGATAAACTAATCTAGAAAGCAATAACACACCAAAATGAACACACCAAAATAAGAAAAAAATACAAAACGAAAAGAAAAAACATACCTAATATGTACTGGGAAGTGAAACACCCCCCCAAGCTAAATAAGACAATGTCCTCATTGGCTCAAGGGGTACCGAACCATCTCCATCAACCTCAACATCATTGATGGCCTTGGCCATCATCACCATCCATATCGCCACCACGACCACCGTGACCGCTGGGGCCCTCTCCATACCCACCTTAGTAGTGGGTGGGTGAGAAAGTGCCCATGGAACCAGGAACTCCATATCCCTCCGCGGGAAAGCTGAACCAGGAAGGGTGCTGGGCATCCATAGGAACATATCCCTACCTGGCGTAATGATCATAAATGGGGAACATGGCTCGCCGGTGATCACTCTCAAAGTGATCAAATCTGATCTCGAGCCTGTCCAACCGCTCCTGAATAGAGCGCTGCTCCTCCTCTGGTGTCGGGCCACCCTGTAGCCTCCCCTCACTCTCACGACGCCCCCTCCGAAAGTAGGTGCGGGGCTCGGGCTCAAACTGTGGGCTCTGGCTGTGGCTCGGGTTGGGGTTGGGGTTCCTGCTGCTGCTCTATATGCTCCCTCACAAACAGGTAGTGAGCTTGACCGGGTCTAATTAAAACGGGTGCGTCCCTGTGAGTCAGGCAAGGTAAAAAGCCTACCCCCATCAAACATCCAATGGGGCATAGGTTCACCAATGAACAACAATCCCGGATGATAAACAATCGACAATAATCAATAAAGCAATTAATTAGACTAGCATGCTCTCTTGAATCGATACTAATCATAGACTTAGAATTAACGTGCTCTCGCTACGTAATAATTCCAATTCTACCTATTGACACAAGCCTAAACATCAAATTGCATCTCTTGAATCTTAACTTGATATTGCTTGACTAATACAATTAAACCTGCGCAAATCTAATCGCACAGTAAATAAAACCAATCGATAGGAATTAATCACAATACCAACAATCAACAACATTCAATCATCCCTTCATATTAATTCATGGATCCCCAAAACCCTAATAAATAGACTACTGTAGACACCTAATTTGTGTCTCCCCTCTGGGATGATGACGATACCATTATCCTTACTAGGCGATTGGAGCAACTCCGTGCGAAAATCCCAATTGCTAAGAACATCTCCAAAATACAAAATCCAAAATCCAACTCCCCGAGACCGATCCCCTTCCGGAACTCGGTACAAAATACAATTTTCAAAAACCAATTTCAAAATCCAAGTACAATATCATCTAGTAGACCATTCCATTGGTTTTACTAAGCCTTTTCCACTCAAAATCATATAAGGCAAGTCAAATTCGGGCGCCGACCCACATAACCGAGCAAGCCGGGCCTCGTCCCGTAAAACCGAAATTCAAAACCCCAAACGGCTTGTTTTTAGACGCAAAATCAAGTCTTAACCCCCAAGAAAACACTACGTGCCAAGCATCGTACTATTCGTACCAAGGTACATCAATACAAGACAAATCAAGGACGGAGCCCGCGTCCTTGTTTTGGCGGCATCGGCATCCACGCCACGTCACCAGTGCCCAGCGCTGCCAGCTGCGTGCTGCGCTGGCAATGGATGGTGTTTTGCAGCCATTTTTCCTATAAAACCCTCCTAATTCCCAGCATTAAGGGAGGCAGATTCAATATACAACGTCGTAATACAAAAATTTCGCCTCAAATCCAAATCAAAAAATCCTTCCAAAACACATACAAACTTCAAGTTCTAAGCAATTGAGAGCTCTAAAAGGAATTCTTGCCTAAACCTAAATAGGTAATTCCGAATCCCACCATATTCAATCATGTTTCTTTGATTTTCCTATTTCAAAAATGATTAGCAAGTTGGCATTTTTATTACTAAAAATGTCACTTGCAACAATCATACATCTTTTCAAAATCCAAACTTTTCAAAATACAAAAATGCAAACTTTCAAGATTCAAGGATGTTCAATGTTGTTTGCAATCACTTCTTTGAACTAGAATCACTTTCAAGTATGGAGTAATCAAAGATGACACCTTTTTAACTTTTAAAGGTTTAGTCTTTTGAGATTCAAGACTCCATTTTTCAATATATAAGTTCAAGTTTTCAAATTTCAAGATCCCACAATGTTTAGGGTTGCTCATCACTACTTCCCTAAACTAGGATCCTTTCAAAGTAAGAGCACATCAATGATCTAACCTTTTCAACATTAAAAGGCCCGATCTTTGAGATTTAAGTCTGTTATGTTTCAATATTTTAAGTACAAGTTCAATATTTCAAGTTCAAGTTCAATATTTCAAGATTCAAACTTTCAAGTTCAAGTTCTATATGCAAAATCTAGGACACTTTGGGATGAGCAACTTCTCCCAAGTTGAGATTTTTGGCTTTGAATTCGTGTCGGGCGCACTTATTTTTAAGCAGCCGCTTGGCGTTCGAATCTTATGTGCCCAAGTACAAATTTCAATACCGCAATTTCAATTATGCACCTTTCAATATTGCAATTTCAATTATGCACCTTTCAATTCCGCAATTTCAATATTGCACTTTCAATTCCGCAATTTCAATATCGCACTTTCAATTCCGCAATTTCAATATCGCACTTTCAATTCCGCATCTTTACTTGCCTAGTCCTTCTAGGCAATGTGGACCTACTCCCTAGTCCATCTCTAGGGGGTCTTGTATTTACTAATTCCGCACTTATTTACTATTGTGATGTTGCTTTATTTGCTTTATTGCTTTCATCACCATACATGCTAAATACAACAAAATGCAAGGTTACATCATGCTTAACAAAGATAATTTCTTGGACAAACCGATCTTAGGTTCCCTTAAATTAACTTTAAAGCAAAGTGACCACCATAAAAAGTAGAGATTCTATTTTCTCTAAATTCAAACCAAAATAGTCTAAACTAGGGTATTTTTGAAAATGTTATGTCACGTACTTGAATAATTTCTAAAGCTCGCGGAATAAGCATCTCGTTCCCGTACCCGGATCTCACCCATCCGTTTCGAAGATTCAAGTCTTATCCTAATAGAGTCATTTACGGTCTTTCCAAACAAGACCTTAAACAATGTTTGGTGGCGACTCCTTCGAGGTACAAAAATGCGATGGTTTCTAAAAATCGCCCCCTTGTAGGGAATTGCATACATGCATAGAAAAAAGACCCCCTATAATTCTGTCGACTCCGCCGGGGACTTTTCTAATTTCCATTTCGAAAATGCGACCAGATTTCAAGCAGCAAGCCACTGATCTGCTTAAATACTGGATGCCAGCACTGGCGCCAGGTGCAGCCACCTACGCCCAACGCCGCTGCCTGCATCCAGGACAGTGGCTCACAGTGGCTTGTCGCCCACTTTTGCTCAACTTTTCGTATTGGGAGTTAGTCTGTTTTTGAATCTTGAAGGACGCTCCCAAACCTCGAGAACGAATGTCGAAAAACGAGCTTTACAAATACAAATTCGAGTACGATTTCAATTTCAATTTCTAGGCATTTCATGCATTTTTTGAAAACCATATTTGTGCAAAATGAATTTCTACCTTGACCAAATGGATGTGTTCTACATTCGGGCTAGCCCCGGGAGCAACGAAATGGTGACTCTCCATACGGTTCCCGACCAAAGTGTGTGAACATGTCCGCGCCTACCGAAACTTGGCATTTGCTTGACATTCCCGATGTCAAGTATGGAGGCTGTCTGTCGACACACACGTCCCTTAGGCGGATGTGCAAGTTGTCGCCGGATCCGTCTCTTAGTCAAGTACCTTTTTGACACCCAAAGCCGACCACTTGCATCATACAAAACTTAGACCGACCTTAGGTTGAGAACTTTGCATGTCGCATTCATATTCATGATTAGTGTGACAACGTGCTACTTGTGCATTGTGTGGGCGTCTTTGCACGCGTGAATGGCTAACCTCGAGTTCTAGCTTTGCCAAAACCAATTAGCCTCCAACTAGGAAATCAAACCCCTAGGAGCATCATTCAAACCTCATGCGTCTAAATCGCCGATTTAAGGTCTTTTATGAAGGAAATATGTCCTTCACCCAAGGTGTATTAAGTCTAATACCAAGGTTCAGATTAATCGCGAACAATTAATTCAGTGAGATCAAGTGATCGGAACAGCTAGCTGGAGCAATGCTTCCGATCAATGAGTTCTAATGGATATTGAACTCACAACTTACTCTTGACTGAACCTACAAGGTCACACCAATGACACGTAACAGATCACCGGATTAAATGAATCGGAAATTCATTTAATAGCTTTTCGGGATTTAAGTTGGAAACGTATTATACGATACGACCTTGCATCGGAATCGTATATCGTATCGCGAATATTCGTAAGCTAAGCGAAACGAATAAATCGTATCGTACGACGGTGATTCGTCGTATACGAAACGATAAATAATATATCGGAAATATATTAAACGCGGATACGAGGAGCGGCCCACAAGCCGAGTGCACGAAGCACTCAAGGCCCATGGGCGCGCGCGCTAGGCAAGCAAGCAAGGCGACACAACAGCGGTGGCCCATGGCCGAGCAGCTGTGTGCGCGCGCGGGCCAAGACCACGACACAGCAGCAGCAGCGCGGCCCACGGCCCAGCTCGCTGTGCGTGTCCGTGTGATGCTGCGCGGGCTTGCTAGCCGGCCTTGCCTTATGGCTTGGTCGGTTAGTAAGGTTATGTAAATAACCTTATGACCTAATTTCCAACTACTGCAATCACAATTCAGATTACTCAAAACCCTAGAGACACAGAGAACCCTAATTCTCTCTGTGCCTCCAAAGTGAGTTCTTCCCAAAAAGAAAAGTATCTTGATTAATTGTCTAAGCTACGATTATCAAGACGGATCTGATCGTGTCGGTGAACCAAGTAGAGGAACGACAATTGGAGTTCTTTGTTCGTGTTCGTTGACGGATTATTGTGGAAAACACGCTTCGAATGAAAGTATGCTTAATCTGTGCTTTATACATGTTTCCTGGCTTTGGGGATTGTTCCGCACATGTTAGTATGTTTAACTGTATTCCCCTACATTTTAGGAGTGCCACTCCATTTGATTCAAAACCCTCAAACACGCCTCACGCACAAATGCCAAATTCAAAATTCAATCCAACGGCGTCATAATGCCGGATTTTCGAGTCCAAATTCCAAGTTCCAAATTCAAAATGCAATCCAACGGCGTTATAATGCCGGATTTTCCACTCCAAATTTCAAACTTCAAATACAAAATGCTATCCAACGGCGTTATAATGCCGGATTTTCCATTTCAAACCTCAAGTTTCAAATTCAAGCTCAAATCCAACGGCGTCATAATGCCGGATTTTCTAGTCCACATTTCAAAGTCAGGTTCAATCCAACGGCGTCATAATGCCGGATTTTCTAGTCCAAATTTCGACTTTCAAGTCCAATCCGAATTTTCTAGTCCAAACCTCAATTTTCAAGTCCAAATCCAACGGCGTCATAATGTTGGATTTTCTAGTCCAAATTTCGAGTTTCAAGTCCAATCCGAATTTTCTAGTCCAAACCTCAATTTTCAAGTCCAAATCCAACGGCGTCATAATGCCGGATTTTGTAGTCAAAACTTCTATTTCCAAGTTCAAAACTCAAATCCAACGGCGTCATAATGCCGGACTTTTTCCAAGTTCATAACTCAAATCCAACGGCATCATGCCGGATTTTCTATTTCAAACATTCGAGTCTTCAAACCTCAAACTCAAGTTGCCAATTCCAAATCTCAAAGCCTCAAATGTCCAAACTCATACCGGCGCAATGCCAACTTTTCAACTTCAACTTTCAAACCTCAAATTCCATTTCAATCTTTCGAATTTCAAGTCCTATACTCAAAGTTTCAAGTTCCAAATTCATGCCGTCGTAATGCCGACTTTTCCATTCCATATTTCAAACCTCAAAGTCGAAGTTCGAAGATTCCAAACCTTCAAATCTCAAGTCCTATATTCAAAGCTTCCAATTCCAAATCCATGATGGCATAATTTCCCGCATTCAATCTCATTTTCAAACACTTCAAAATTCCAAGTCCACGGCGGCATAATGCCGGACTTTCAAATTACCAAATTCTATGTCTCAAATCCATGGCGGCATAATGCCGGATTTTCCATATTCAAAGCCTCGCATTCTATATACAAAAGTGCGTCTTTTTCATTTCAAAGTTCAAACTTTGAATCAAATTCAAACTTCAAACTCATTTTCGAGCTACAAATCCTTGCTTTCCATTGCTCTCAAATTCAAAATTCCAATCATTTCCAATGGGATGAAAATCCCTTGAAATAATACAAATTCAAAACCCTCTTTTCTAATGGGTTGAAAATCCCCTGAAATAATACAAACCCCATTTCCAAATACTTCCAACGGGTTGAAAATCCCCTGAAATAATACAAGTCCAACTTTCCAATGGGTTGAAAATCCCCTGAAATAGTACAAATTCCAAATTCCGCATTCTATTCTTGGGTTGAAACTCCCCTAAAATATTCCAAGATCCAATGGGTTGAAATTCCCCTAAAATATTGACGGGTTGAAATTCCCTTGAAACAATACAAAAATCAATGCCTTTTCAATCGGGTCGAAACTCCCTTCAAATACTCCAAGTCCAACGGGTTGAAATTCCCCAAAAATATTGACGGGTTGAAATTCCCCTAAAATATTGACGGGTTGAAATTCCCTTGAAATAATACAAAATTTGATCTCTTAGTACAAGTCCAGTTTCGAAATTCTCAATGGGTTGAAATTCCCCTAAAATAGTACAAGGTCCAATAGGTCGAAATATTCTTTTGATATTCCGAGTTCTAGTACAAAGAGTCAACTTCCACAAAAGAATGAAGGCTCCTCTCAAACACTTCCAACGGGTTGCAAATCCCGAATACAAGTACAAACATTCAAAATCCAGTATCTTCGAAGTGGCACTTAGAGTCAAGTCTAGGTCTCATTCATTGCATGCATATCATATCATGTGTCGGGAAGTTCAAGTTCTAAGGTTCAAAATCATGTGCTAAATAGGTGCTCGGACTCCTTCTCTCAAAATCCTATTCAAGATGACTTCACTAGCAGCAAGCCGAGGCTCGCATAAAAGGCTCTCGAAGACAATCAAGAAACTCTTTTCAATGCATAAGGCTGGAGGAAGTCCTTCAAAATCTCTGCTCCAAATAGCAAAATGTTCAAGATTACTGTGGGCGAAGGATCTATGATGAGCGAGTCCGAGTCAGAGGATGAGTCTGGATCTGATTCTAGCAACGAGTCTAAGAGTCTAGGGCTAGATTTTTGCATCAATCAAGAGCCTCTAAAGGCCGAGCTTCAAGTAAAAAAGGTCGATGTAATGATTGCCAATTTCAACCACACTTCAATTTCCTCTTACTCCTCGAGTTCTAATTCAAAACACAATCCTAATCCAAACAACTTTGCTTCACAAGAAACTGACCTTGAAATACTAAAAGCTATTGAAAATCATGAAAACAGGACGCCCATAATTGAGGAAACAGAAAAAGTTAACCTTTCTAACAGCAGTGATTCAAAACTAGTTCATATTGGTCTAACTCTATCTCAAGCAGAGCGGGATGATCTTATGAAGCTACCTTTAGAGTACATAGACGTCTTCGCATGGTCCTATCATGATATGCCAGGGGTTAATCCAAGCATCGGTCAACATACAATTCCCCTCATCCCAGGTTCAAAACCCATCAAGCAGAAACTCCGTCGCATGAAACCGGATGTTTCGCTCAAAATTCAAGAAGAAGTCTCTAAGCAGCTAGAGGCTGGGTTTATTCGAGAGTCCAAGTATCCAGATCATTCAAAGTATTGAGTTCCAAGCAAGTGTCCCAGTTCATTCAAGAAAACATCATATGCAGATACAATGTTCCCCACAAGTTCATCAGGGATCAGGGAACCCATTTCCAAGGAGAATGTGAAGATTCAAATTGTACAAGATTCAAATTACAAAGATTCAAAATTCAAGTTCTATAATCTCTAACCGAGCAAGGTTGTGCCAAGCAAGGCATCTACAATTCCAAAGTACAAAATTCAAGTTACAAACTCCAAGGTTCAAGTTCTAAAAACATATACAAGCTTCAATAGTTCAAACTTCAAAAGGGGATACCGTACAATCTTCAATACAACAATACCAACGGACCCATGCTTCGGGAAATTCAACATCATCGTTCTTCGCCTTATCGCCCACAAACCAATGGGGCAGTCGAAGCAGCCAACAAGAATGTCAAGACCATCATCATGAAAATGACTACCAATTACAAGGATTGGCCCCAGAAGCTGCATTTCGCATTATGGGGTATCGAACTTCAATTCGCACTTCAACTGGTGCAACTCCATTTTCATTGGTCTATGGAATGGAAGAAGTACAACCTATCGAGCTGGAGATACCCTCTCTAAGAATAGTCCTCGAAAGCAAAATCCCAGAAGCTGCATGGGTACAAGCAAGGTATGATGAGCTAATCATGCTCGATGAGCGTCGGCTTCAAGCCGCTCACCATGTACAAGTCTATCAGCGCCGAGTGGCCAGACATTTCAACAAAAGGGTCACAACCCGAAACATCAAGGATGGCGAGCTTGTCCTGGAAGCCCTTCGCAAAAGTACCATGGACCCAAAGGGAAAATTTAAACCCAACTGGGCAGGCCCATACATTGTCAAGAAGATCCTCTATGGGGGAGCAGTCGAACTAGCAAACGTCGATGGAACATAATTCAGATCTCTGACAAACCTCGATCAACTCAAGAAGTTCTATGTCTAAGTTCCATGTTCAAATTCAAGAATTCAATTCAAAGTCCTGTAAGGTCGTCAGAACTACGTCCGGCCTGATTCCTTAACGGGACACGTAGGCAACCTCATTTCGAGGCCCAGCCACTTTAATACCAAAAAAATATTCAAAATTTCCTCAATTAAGGGCATCCTAAAAATCAAATCAAATTTCAAAATTCAATTGTTGTTGTCTTTATTCCAAACGTGCAAATTCAAAGAAAAGCATGTTCAAGCGGAATTTAACACAATAAATCTTTATTTGGCTCTAAGGCCTTCAAAGCTAATTCAAATACAAAGTCAGGATCAAGTGAAGCAAAGTTCAAAGCCTTTTCACTTCCTAAACACATTTTCTAAACACATCTTCCAAACACATTCTAAACACAATTCCTTCCAATACAGTTTCAAACACATTTAGCCTACAAAGATCTAGGGTCGGGCGACTATGCTCTCGAGTCTTGGCACCTTGAGTACTATCCCCTGGCTCCTCCCGCAATCAGTCATCAATCTTCCCCTTGCCCAAGGCGGGAGAAGGAACTTGCTAGCCTTCCAAGACGGGAGGACAATGAACCTCTTTTGGACTCCGAACGGTCAAGCACCGGATGGGCCACACTCCCGTCACCTTCCTCATAGTCAGTTGATGCAAGATGTCTAGCTCTAGAACCTCAGACTCTAGCTGGTCCGGAGAGAGAAATGTCCCTCTGGCTTAGGCCTCTCATCCATACAATGTACCCCGCAGACAGAGTAACTGACTCAGGTGGGAACTGAATACTCAAGAAGGGTTTGGCGACCCAATACCGCCTCCAAGCTTCAAGTCGGTTGGCATTTAGCGCAACAGGTTTCGGGTTCTCTTCAGTAAAGTCCGGGATCTTCTATTTCAAGCCATACTGTCTCATCACTCGAGCAGGCGAGTAGAAGACCAGCATTGTGAGGCATGGCACCCTCAAAGCAGTAGAATCAGGGGCATGTCTCATGGCAGCAAATTCCCCACCAAGGAACCCACCTCATACAAGATTCAATCTCTCAGAGTGCGCTTCGCCACTCGTCCAATGAAAGCCGGCCATACATCATGGGCTGCACGGTGAACCCTTTTCTATTATAGCTCTCCATGTTCTCCGGTGGTGCCACCAGCATGAGCCTCTCCATAAGCCAAACCTTGGGGAGTATACAAGAAATGCATTTCAAAATTCAACATTCAAAATTCAAATACAAGTACAAATTCAACATACAAGAAGGCTCCAGGTCCTTACTTGGAGTAATACCGGACTTCCCGACGGCAAAGAAGAGGGGTCCGACTTCAGCATGTCAAGGCCCATCAATGTTTCGCCAATCACGAGCGGCATTGGGTCCCGACCACTAGCAAACTGATCTACAATCTCTATTAGGGAGGCAGCACCATTGCCAAACCTCTGTTTCGAAAAGAGGAAGCGAGCAAAGATACAAAAACTCAAGGCCCTCAAGCGGAAAACTTTGGGAACATCAAGCCCAGCAAAGTAGGTGACAAGGAGGGCCAAATGCACCCCTCTGCCATATACAATAACACTCAAAAGTGGGGGCTTCAAGCCCAAATATCTTTCAAAGCCCAAGAAAAAGTGTTCTTCAACACTGGGCATGCATGGCTCCGGCATAATGGGCCACCCCAATATGGTGCTAAAATCTTCAGGGAGGGGACATACCTTATTATTCCAAAAGAGGAAGACATGATGATTCGGATCCCAAGCCTCCAAAGCAACAAGAATGAAGTGCACATCCAGCTTTACAAACCGGAAGGAGACGAGCACCCCAAGATGCATGCCATCAAGCTCCATTTTCTCCAATTTGCCTAGCGAACCAAGCCACGAGTTCAAGGCATTTTCAAAGGACATAGCCATCTTATCTCTTCTTTTTCGTGAGGAAGTAGTATACAAGGAATAGCAGGGAAGGATTGATGCAAGAAATGATCCGAAATACTCCCTATTTATACAAGAGTCGGCTTGCACGACAACACGCTGGCGCCAGGGGCCATGTCCTGCGCTAGGCGCAGGGGCCTGTAGCGAAGGACGAGGCCACCATCCTCTTTTATGACTCTGAGTACACACTCTTTAGTGTTTTGGAGAGCAAAGTACAAACCTCCATTATTCAAGATTCCAAAGCCGCAAGTCGCGCAAATTCAAGTAGTCCGGATCAACGCTTCGGGCAGATTTCGGTTCAAATTGTTCAAAATTCAAACACTCTAGTCCTGGATCGGCGTCCTAAGTCGAGTCTGCATATGCAATAGCAAAAGTTGAATATACTTTGACTTGCGCTTTTTCTTAACAAAAAAACCTCAGTCAAAGTGGGGGCTTATAGTGGATATATACACCCGAAAAAAGGGGCAAATTTTTTTTTAATTTTTTTGCAAATTTTCCATGCATGCATATAGCTACAAATTTCAAAGCACACACAACGCAAACAAGTTCAAATATTCAAACATACAAAAGCCAATCTTCAAAAAATTTCCAAACCAATTCAAGTTCAAAACCATACAACCATACAAATTCAAGTTCCAAACCGTACAAATACAACCCAGCCTATACAAAATCAACCCAGGCAAGCTGGAACTTGCTACCATGCACGGTCAGTCCGAGTCATTATCAGCTGTAACATCAACCACAGGCTACTTGTCCCTGTTTCGCCTCCTAAGGCGCTCCAGATCCCGATCCAGCTCTGTCCCAGGGGTACCAGGATCCTGCTCCGAGATACGAAGAGTGCCAGGAGAGGGATGAACTCCCGGCTGAGGAGACGAATAATGATAAAGCAGCGACATCGCCATGAACTGGTACGACGCAAACATCTGAGCCTGACACATCCTCTCCATCTCCGACCAGTAAGCCCATGAATCCGCACCCCAAGGCTGAGGAACACTCCCTCCGAAGTAGTAACCGGGAGGAGAAACAAAGGGCCTCGAACTGCTTGCACCTCCAAACGAATGCCTGGTAGGATCAGCATGTACAAAAGGGGCAACTCCCCGATCAGCATCCGAATGCCTCTAACGAGCACCAGCACCGGACCCCTGTCCTAAGTCCAAACTCGGTCCCTCCTGCCTCGAGGAAGTCTCCCCCCGAGGCTCCCTATCAACGGAACCTCTGCGGTCTCGACGACGCTCCTATACAAAATACAAATTCCAAGAATCAGCATCCAAGTTCGAGTTTCCAGAATACAAATTTCAAAATCAAGAAAAGCACCTCTCTGTCCCGGCCAGAAAGCTTCTGGGTCAGTTTGAAACAATACCTCTTACAGGAATCAATCAAGAGCATCCAGCGACGCACTCTCACCTGAGGCGCCTGCATACAAAATTCAATATCATTCCCCAAATACAAGATTACAACCAGTTTCAAGAAAATGCAACAGTACTCACAACTGCATAATGCTCAGGTACAGCATCATACGATCTCCGGTGCGGGGAAGAAGCTACTGGAATGGTCACCTCCACCTGTTCCCCGTCCGAGTTCTCATATCGGAGGACCCTATCAGCATTGGGGATGTCCTCAGGATCAACCTCCTCCTCCTACATACGATCATACAATCAAACCGATATACAAGAATACAAGATACAAGTTCAAAAGTTCACCGGCAGTACGAAGCGTACTGGTGGAGCCAGCCTCCTCAGGAAGTCGTCATAACTACCCTTCCTTTGTACAAAGTCCCTCCAAGAGTGGCAAACAGCATCGCCCCTAGCATTCACATAGAGCCGGGCAAGCTCTTCATCTGGCGCCAGCATGGACTCCGGTGGGTCCTTGGGGACAAACCTATTCCCTGAACTGTGCTGAAGGGACACTCGCTCCCCCAGATACCACATGTGGCGATACACCCTTGGGAGAAAAACCCATCGTCCAGACAAGAAATGGGCACGAGCAGCCAAGGAAGGTACAGGCCGTTAGCAAAAGGACGCCACACTACCTGCAAAGTAGACAACTCAAACAACTATACAAATACAAATACAAAAGAGGAAAACAGTACAAAAATATTACCTCATCAGCAGGTAGAACTCTCCAAGCTCTGCGGGAGGCCGCCAGAGGCACCCTCCTGCGCACCGCTCCTATCCAAGAGGCAACATACGGGTAAGCCGCATCTCCAGTACGATCCGGCGCCAAAGTCGGAAAGTGTTATATATCCAAATCTTTCAAAAGCAAGCAAAACATCAGTCAAGTTCGAATACAAACATAGAAGTACAAGGCACAAGGTACAAGGATTCTTCAATACCTCTAGCACACACCACAGAGCAGCCATGCTCGGCTCGCTCTCCGGCGCAGTCCGGGAGGCCCACTTCATTTGGTAAAAGAGGTGGCTATATGCCACACAACCCCAGTTGTAGCTCGAAACAACTCTCAATTCCTGCAAAACTGACAAGAATCTAATGTGCACCCGACTGTTCCTGCTCGGGGACACCACCCTATTCACCAAAGCTAAGAGGAATAACCTAACCCTCTACTCTGCGGACACACCCACACCACGGATAGCGTCCGTAATCACCGTCACGGAAGCGTGGGTGTCGTCATCTGACAAGTCAACAACAGGGTCGAGCAAGTCCCTGGCAGCGGCCGAGCGCCACGTCAGCTCCGAATCGAAGGTCACGTTCCTCTCAGAAAAAGGAAGACCCGTAATCATGGCAAACTCAAAAGGGGTAATGGTGATCTCCCCCCATGCCATATGAAAAGTGTTGGTGGTATCCCACCACCGCTCTAGCAAAGCCCATAGTCGGGGTTCGATCCCCGTTCTCCTCGAAGTACCTCCCATGGCACACCAGAAATCAACCAGGCCCGTCTGCAACCAGATTCCCATAGCTTCCTCGTCAGCACAGATGGCTTTAAAGACATTCCGAAGCTCCGCCAAGGACCAGAAGGTGCGAAACGGCTCTCCGTCGGTCGTAGATAGACGAATCAACTCAAAACCTATACAAGTACAAAATACAAATTCAAAGCATAGTACAAGACTCACCAAGCGAGCGCGAGGCCGCTGAGACAAGTGAAACTCCGGTCAAAACACCAGATCGGAAGGACTCCAGCCAGTACCAACAAAAGTGCATCCGGAGCATTTACCGCAGCCGCTTCATCGTCCAAAGCGTCCTCCTCAAGAGCTCAAACCACCGAAGATTCGGCGAGCTTCCTCCGTGTATGACGAGGCATACTAAATCAAGCAGAGTACAAAGTGTCAAAATTCTAAACTGGGGGCTATCCTATACTAGCCTGTGCAAAAATCAAAATTCAGAGGCTATCCTATACTAGCCTGTACAAAGGAAAAAATTCAAAAATCCCTAGTGGCAGTACTAATTCAGCCAGGGACCTCTAGTTCAAAATACAAGTGCTACACCAACGCCCAGGGTATCCGCGCCAAAGAAGGTATACAAGTTCTACACCAACGCCTAGGCTATCCACGCCGAAGCAGGTATACAAGTTCTACACCAACGCTTAGGCTATCCACGCCGAAGCAGGTATGCAAGTTCCACACCCACGCCTAGGCTACCCATGCCAAAGCCAGCATTCCAAAACTCTACAAATAACATCTAGGCATCCTAGCCTATTCTCTCTTGAGACCCCGCAAGGTCACCAGTGAGACTACTATCTACAAATACCAGGTACAAGATTCAAGAAAATTTTCAAAAGTTCAAATCTACAAGTTCCAACAGTTCCAGTTCAAGTGGCTATCAAACAATTCTCAAATTCAAGAAGCTTAAGCACACAAGCATCATTCCAAAGTACGAGAAAATTCAAATTTACATGCAATCCTAGAGATTATTTCATAAGCAAAAACATGAAATACTTACATGGAAAAGGCAAGAACAAGACCAAGGGGAGAGGCTAACCGACCTTTGAGAGAAAGAAGAGCAATGAATCCAAGAGAGTGTGCCTCAAAATGGCACGGCAAGGGGATCTTTTATAGCTCAACCCCGCGCCAGAAGCCGAGGCCCGCGCTGGGCGCTGCCTGCTGCATGCGCAGAATCTGCTGCGCGCGGTCTCCTGTGCTGATTGCACGTCCTTTACTGCTACGGTCTTCCGCACCAAGCATCAAATGTCGCATAAGGCCATCTTTCGAAAATGCTGGTATTCACCCGTATCTCCAAGTACAAACAGATGAATATTTCAAGGATACAAAGTCCAAAAAACACAATGACTCAGGCGTTCAACTCCCAACGGACCCAAGCTCCAGGAAAGTCAGCCGAAATTTCAAAATCTTGAGGGCCAGTAAAAATCTCTTATCCCCAGTAAAGCACATCCGCAAAGCATCAACTCCTGGTATTCAAAATTCAAAAATTCAAGATTCAAAAATTCAAGATTCCAAGCTCCGTCCCGAACGGAAGGCGGAAGAGTACAAGTACAAATAGGAGTCATCACAACCGCACGGAGGTAGACTCTATCCTTTTTTCTAACGCCTGTTTTGTGCAGGTACCGGCGTACAAAGAATGGTCTTGATCGCAGAACATCTTGATTATTCTCCGTCCCTTTCAAAATATTTTGACTTGCGCTTTACCGAACGCTCACTCAAAGTGGGGGCTTCTGTAGAACCCTAATTTGTGTCTCCCCTCTGGGATGACGACGATACCATTATCCTTACTAGGTGGTTGCAGAAACTCCGTGCGGAAATCAAAATTGCTAAGAACATCTCCAAAATACAAAATCCAAAATCCAACTCCCCGAGGCCGTTCCCCTTCCGGAACTCGGTACAAAATACAATTTTCAAAAACCAATTTCCAAATCCAAGTACAATCTCATCTAGTAGACCATTCCATTGGTTTTACTAAGCCTTTTCCACTCAAATCATATACGGCAAGTCAAATTCGGCCGCCGACCCACAAAACCGAGCAAGTCGGGCCTCATCTCGTAAAACCGAAATTCAAAACCCAAAACGGCTTGTTTTTAGACGCAAAATCAAGTCTTAACCCCCAAGAAAACACTACGTGCCAAGCATCGTACTATTCGTACGAAGGTACATCAATACAAGACAAATCAAGGACGGAGCCCGCGTCCTTGTTTTGGCGGCATCCACGCCACGTCACCAGCGCCCAGCGCTGCCAGCTGCGTGCTGCGCTAGCAATGGCTGGCGTTTTGCAGCCATTTCTCCTATAAAAACCCCCTAATTACCAGGATTAAGGGAGGCAAATTCAATATACAACGTCGTAATACAAAAATTACGTCTCAAATCCAAATCAAAAAATCCTTCAAAAACACATACAAACTTCAGGTTCTAAGCAATTGGGAGCTCTAAAAGGAATTCTTGCCTAAACCTAAATAGGTAATTCCGAATCCCACCATATTCAATCATGTTTCTTTGATTTTCCTATTTAAAAAATGATTAGCAAGTTGGCATTTTTATTACTAAAAATGTCACTTGCAACAATCATACATCTTTTCAAAATCCAAACTTTTCAAAATACAAAAATGCAAACTTTCAAGATTCAAGGATGTTCAAAGTTGTTCGAAATCACTTCTTTGAACTAGAATCACTTTCAAGTATGGAGTAATCAAAGATGACAAATTTCATGTGCCCAAGTACAAATTTCAATATCGCAATTTCAATTATGCACCTTTCAATATTGCAATTTCAATTATGCACCTTTCAATTCCGCAATATCAATATCGCACTTTCAATTCCGCAATTTCAATATCGCACTTTTAATTCCGCAATTTCAATATCGCACTTTCAATTCCGCATCTTTACTTACCTAGTCCTTCTAGGCAATGTGGACCTACTCCCTAGTCCATCTCTAGGGGGTCTTGTTGATAAGGTGTTTTTCCGTCGTTAAATAGAAAATCACCTCACCAAACAAAATTTATAAAACACCTAAACTAACCGGCTATATGGACTATAGCGGCAAGGATAGGGATCGTCCCATAGGAATGGATATGTTTGACTATTCAATCTATGCGTTCACAAGCTAGTTCGAATCAAATTTGAGTTTTTGAATTAAACTAATCAAAGCTAGAAAAGCAAACAAATAAAGAAACTCTATAGATTTCGGGAATCGGCTATAGAAATCGAATCAAAGAAATAACAAGGTAAAGACATTCATGAATATGCAACGACATAGCACATAGGGGAATGAAACCAAATGACGTGCTCGCCACCTCTCGGATGGAGCACGCGAAGCAGCCTAGCCTATGGAAGAGCTTTTGCCTAATCCTAAACTAGATAAGCTTGCATATAATAGGAACAATCATTCACTTGCACAAATTAGGCTCACAATGTCTTGCCAAACCTAATCATACATTCCAATCTAATCTAATCAAATAGCATTCGCGACTACTACTCAATTAGTCATGGATGTCCTATCACTAAATCACATTTAATCACAACATCAATCATGAATTTCCCCTAAAATTCCCCAAATTCAATCCCAAGGCTTCATCCCTAACCTCTAGACTAAACTACTCAAATAGCATGATTAACATCAACATTAAACTAACATTAATCCTAATCATGAAACTAATTCAATTAATGAAGCTAACTGAAACAACAAAAATCAGAAAATTTAAACCACAAAAATTGGGAAAAACTAAGAACATTCAAAATTTGAAACTAATTTTAGAATTCAAGCATGAAATCAAAGCATAAACGAAATTAATGAAGCAATTAAAGAATTAAAGAACAAATAAAAAAGAAATGAAGAATTATACATTGAATTGAAGAATTTGCATCAAACTTTGAAGAACAAAATGAAGAACAAAACTCAAAGCAAAGAGGAAAGAAATCTGAAAATTAAAGATTGAATTGAATTTAAAATCAAGAATTTGAGGCTAAGAATCCTTAATCCTAATCTCTAATCTAAGCCCTAAACTAATTCTAGAGAAAGAATTCTAAGCTAAGCTTAAGAAAAATGAAAATTACGTAATGAAAGCCTAATTACAAATGTTGCGATTTCTCGTATTTATAGCCCACGCGAAGCCGTGCGATCGCACAAGAGGAGCCGTGCGTTCGCACAAAACTCCACTGAGTTCCTGCATTGATTTTGGCAATTCGTGTGCTCGCACTAAACTTCAGTGTGCTCGCACTAAACTGTGTGTTCGCACTAGCAGAGCTGTGCGCTCGCACTGACTGCAGCTGTACCTGCGTGTTGTTGTTCTACTATGCTCTTGTTGCGATTGCTTTACTTCTGGTATTGTTGCATTGCTTGGTTGTGTGCCTTGCCTTGCTGTGGCTGTGTAGGGCTGCTGTTAAGGAGCTTCAAGGCTCGTGAAAATAATCCTACAGGGCTGCTGCAAGGGCTCATGAACCGCACACACAAGGCAAGCAAGGTTGCTGCCATACTCGTGCACGAGGCTGCACTTGGCTGCTGGTTGCTTGCTGGTGTACAACAGATGTGGTTGTTGTTGCTATGGCCTGTTGTTGCACAAAGATTCTACGTCGCTGCACAAAGATGCCACGTCGTTGCACAATGCAAAGTATCGTATAGCAAACAAGAAAATCGTCAAGCATGTTATTAAAAATCGAAAACATTATTATTAATTCGTTTAACATTTTTGCAAATCGTGAAGCATATAACTCGTCGACAAGCATAATGACACGATATTAACACGTTAATACTCAAAACGAACCTTACGCAATGAGAATGCGCACAAAAGGCATATTTAGAGCAAAAACTACTAAAATATGCGCAAGACGAGAAAATGTAACGATAAATGCAAAAATGCAACAAACGAACTAAAAACGATAAAACTAAGCGAAAATAATAATAAAATGCTAATAAAAAGAACTAAAATTCTAAGCTAAGAGCGACATAAATGTCGCTCATCAAACTCCCCCAAGCTAACCCTTTGCTTGTACTCAAGCAAAGCTAGACTGAGAAACGGGGAGGAGAATGAGCTAATTTATTAGAAATCAAAATTACGAAAATAAGAACTACAAGAATGCACACTAACTCACTTTCGTAGGAATCACGGTTGCATTTAAGCGCATGCAACAAGTTCTTTGAACCCCACAATCGCTCATGAGGGCGAGTGGGATCTCGCAAGGGTTTCCAAAGAGAAACACCCATAACTCTTCCAAAAAATCAATCAAGGAAAGACCTAAAAATGAAAAAGATAGGAAAAGAAAATTAAAAAGAAAGAAAAAGAAAATGGAAAATGAAACTACAAAACTCAATATAAGGGCCTTTATTATGGAACGAGCACAAAAGAATGCTAATATTACTAACTAAATAAACAAATGCACGCTAACCAATGTCCTTAATCGAGTGAAAGATTCAAGTGCCAAGCAAAGAGAACTAAGGGTAAACACTAGCCAATTCCCCTTCAACTGAGCATACCACGTCGAATCTCTAGATCCTATCCACCCTTGAAAATAGCGTCTCGAGACGCCGCGAAGGCGCCGGAAAACAAGATTAGGCTACCCGACGTCTTAGCATGACAATCCCATTCCATAAACTTGACCAAATCCTCCCTCCACCGACAATGACTCAACTCAAAAGGGTCAAGAGGACTTTTTAGGGTGTAACATAGGCTAGGGGTAAGGTGTGGAACAAATTTGGTAATTTGGTGCTCATACCTAAAGTGAAGCGCGCAATGATAGAACTCAACTCAAGTAAATCGAACCAAAAACAAACTCATATCACTTATTTGGGGTACCCCCAAGCTTATTCAACAACTATTCTAAACTACAACTCTTTTTGCACTTTTCTTAATTTGATTTTCTCATTTTTTGTGTTTCAATTGAAACTTTTCTCATGCCTTGTTTTTCTCTATTTTTGGCTTTTTCAAAACTTTACTTTCTCTTTATTTTTGCTTTTGCTTTGCTTTTGCTTATTCATTCACTATATACAACATAATTCCTAAACTTTGCCATTCATACCAATATCAATCATTCCTTAACTTTGCATATTCATTCAAAACCATCAAGCATCATAACTCAAAGCTTCACTATCACTTCTAAGGGTGAAAATAAAACAAAGGCTATTAGGCTTGTAATGTGCTCATAAGAAATGGAGGGGAAAGGCTCAAATGGCTAGCAAAGGGGCAAATGCAAACAAAAATATATGAGAAAAAATAGAAATTAAAGCCCTAAACTAAAAATGAAAAATAGTCACCGAAAGAAAATGCCTCTATCGTCCCCTAAAGTAGTTCGGTCGCGGTCTCAGAAAGGAAATAGTCAAATTCGGGAGATAAGAAAGTCAATTCCAAGGATCCATGCCACTCAATATATGTATATGTGTTTGGGCTAATTTGAACATGAACCTCACATGGGAGCAAATACCACTCTCTCCGGTTTCAAATCACTAGAGAGATCGACACCATCTTACCACAAGCCAAGGGTTCAAGACGCATGCTACCCAATGTTTAACCAACTTTCTTAACACCTAAATCCTAGATTCGACCCAAGACATTGAAAACCGTGCAACCATCTACCAATTAGGAATAAAAGCATTCTAGCCCACAAGTTCCAATTTTATTTGCCCAAATCAAGAATAATGCCTAAAAGCTAGAAAAACTTGCCTTGACAAAGATCGAAAAGGAAAAAGAAAGAAAAGAAATGAAAAAGGAAACCAAGGAAAAGAAAAGAAAGTAAAAAGAAAAAGAAAAATAAAGAAAATATTCACAAAATCAATGAAACTAATCAAGAAAATATGCACAAAATCCAAAATATTCACAAAATCAAGTAATCCATCACACGGAGATCAAAGTAGCAAACAATAGAATCTCCCCCCAAGCTCGAATTAGGCCATGTCCTCAAGGCCTAAAATGAAACTAGGAGGGGCACAACTACCCATCCAACCAATTCCCCATATGAAATATGCCTGACCCCAAAGAATGCAAGAGAGTTAGAATGATATTACCGGAAATGTCGTGGGAGCAAGTCCCGCAAAGAACCGTAATAACAAACGAACTCACCAATAAGAATAGCCGGACATGGAAAAGATGGATGCAAAGATTTCCACATCACGAAAGCTTGAGGCACAAAAACTTCAAAAATCAAGAAACATTAGTATACATGGGCCAAATGGCCAACACCCACGGGTTGCCTCTTGAGAAGCGCTCTTTTTACGTCATTAGCTTGACGCCTCTTACCTCTAGTAAATACCCCGACAACGATCGCAATAGTTTGTCATATGCAATGGAAAACATATCCAATAGTAACAAGTAGGCAAGAGTCAAAAGAGAAGCAAGCACAAAGTAGAATGTAACTCTATGCCTACGGGGTGTGGGGAACCAAATAAGAAAAATCAAAATGAAAAACAAAAGAAATATTCCCTTATTCATGCTCCTTTGGTGAAGGAGAATCATTAGGATCAATAGAGGAAAAAGAATCCTCAAGCGGTGGGAGTCTTGACAAAAAGGGAAAAGAAATGGGAAATGAAGGATAAATGTTGAGTTTTCTCTTTCGGAATGGGGAATGAGGGAAGGGAGTGGGAACAAAAGATTCACAAACAACTTCACTCACATCACATAAAGCACAAGAAATCTCAACATAAGATCCTTCATTAAATTCTAAAAGTTTTTGGTAGGCATATTCACTTTTCTCCTCAATTTGAATCGATTTAAGCACTTCAAGGCAAAAAGGAGCAAATAGATTTTCATCACCATCATCGAGGCATTCACTCAAAGAGGAACGAGTAGGAACAAACTCTCCGGTACTCAACTCCTCAAGGTCATGCATCACAGGTGGCAATGTAACCTCAAACTCATCTCTTCTCCATGAAACTTCTTTAATAGACTCTTGCATTAGGTTAGAAATTCCCAAAAAACCTTTTACAACTTGTTGGGACATGACCTCAAATGAATTCAAACTAGAATCTATTCTTTGCTCTTCTTGAATTTCAAGATACTTTATGAAAAGGCACCTCTCCAACAATGATTTTGGAGATTCAAATTTCAAAGAGTTTAGGAAATTATCATGGAGAAAGAGAAGATCATCAAGTGTAATCGATTCGTCATTTTGAGAAACAAGAGAATTTGCCATTTTTTTGGATTTCAAAAATAAGAAAAATGAAAAATGAACTAGACTAGAGAACTAGAATGAAAAATCAAACAATGATGCCATTCCCCGGCAACGGCGCCATTTTGATAAGGTGTTTTTCCGTCGTTGAATAGAAAATCACCTCACCAAACAAAATTTATAAAACACCTAAACTAACCGGCTATATGGACTATAGCGGCAAGCATAGGGATCGTCCCATAGGAATGGATATGTTTGACTATTCAATCTATGCGTTCATAGGCTAGTTCGAATCAACTTTGAGTTTTTGAATTAAACAAATCAAAGCTAGAAAAGCAAACAAATAAAGAAACTCTAGAGATTCCGGGAATCGGCAATGGAAACCGAATCAAAGAAATAACAAGGTCAAGACATTCATGAATATGCAACAACATAGCACATAGGGAATGAAACGAAATGACGTGCTCGCCACCTCTCGGATGGAGCACGCGAAGCAACCTAGCCTATGGAAGAGCTTTCGCCTAATCCTAAACTAGATAAGCTTGCATATAATAGGAACAATCATTCACTTGCACAAATTAGTCTCACAATGTCTTGCCAAACCTAATCATACATTCCAATCTAATCTAATCAAATAGCATTCGCGACTACTACTCAATTAGTCATGGATGTCCTATCACTAAATCACATTTAATCACAACATCAATCATGAATTTCCTCTAAAATTCCCCAAATTCAATCCCAAGGCTTCATCCCTAACCTCTAGACTAAACTACTCAATTAGCATGATTAACATCAACATTAAACTAACATTAATCATAAACATGAAACTAGTTGAATTAATGAAGCTAATTGAAACAACAAAAATCAGAAAATTCAAACCACAAGAATTGGGGAAAAACTAAGAACATTCAAAATTTCAAACTAATTCTAGAATTCAAGCATGAAATCAAAGCATAAACGAAATTAATGAAGCAATTAAAGAATTAAAGAACAAATCAAAAAGAAATGAAGAATTATACCTTGAATTGAAGAATTTGCATCAAACTTTGAAGAACAAAATGAAGAACAAAACTCAAAGCAAAGAGGAAAGAAATCTGAAAATTAAAGATTGAATTGAATTTAGAATGAAGAATTTGAGGCTAAGAATCCTTAATCCTAATCTCTAATCTAAGCCCTAAACTAATTCTAGAGAGAGAATTCTTAGCAAAGCTTAAGAAAAATGAAAATTACGTAATGAAAGCTTAATTACAAATGCTGCGATTTCTCGTATTTATAGCCCACGTGAAGCCGTGCGATCGCACAAGAGGAGCCGTGCGTTCGCTCAAAACTCCACTGAGTTCCTGCATTGATTTTGGCAATTCGTGTGCTCGCACTAAACTTCAGTGTGCTCGCACTAAACTGTGTGTTCGCACTAGCAGAGCCGTGCGCTCGCACTGACTGCAGCAGTAGCTGCATGTTGCTGTTCTGCTATGCTCTTGCTGCGACTGCTTTTCTTCCGGTATTGCTGCATTGCTTGGCTGTGTCCCTTGCCTTGCTGTGGCTGTGTAGGGCTGTTGTTAAGGAACTTCAAGGCTCGTGAAAATAATCCCACAGGGATGCTGCATGGGCTCATGAACCGCACACCCAAGGCAAGCAAGGTTGCTGCCATACTCGTGCACGAGGCTGCACTTGGCTGCTGGTTTCTTGCTCGTGTACAGCAGCTGTGGCTGTTGTTGCTATGGCATGTTGTTGCACAAAGATTCTATGTCGCTGCACAAAGTGAAGGAAATAATGCCCTTGGTCCAAGTATGCATTCAATGTTAAGTCAAATGCGGTTCAGTATTAATTAACAAGTTAATAATTCAGTGTGATCAAGTGAGCTGAATGCCTAGCTAGAGGCCGCTTCAGTTCAAGTGGAATTAATGATATTAATCCACAACTTACTCTTGACTGAACCCGTAGGGTCACACAAATAGTACGTAAACGGATCAAGTATTTAATGGCATTAAATACTCCAACTATGGATATTCGGAATCGACGGATCTTGGTTTCAGTGGGAGCTGAGATCGTCACAGGCAAGAAATGAATACTCCGGAAACGATGATATTGCCGGAAACGGAAATATGGATCGTATCGGAAATATAAATATTATCCAAGTCGTAGATGTTGCCGGAAACGGAAACATGGTACGTATCGGAAAATATTATCGGAAATGGAAATATTGCCGGAATCGGAAATATTGCCGGAAACGGAAATATTGTCAGAATCGGAAATATTATCGGAATCGGAAAATAATTCCGGAAACGGAAATATTAAATATTTGTTCGAAACGGAAATTGATTCCGGAATCGGAAATGTTGAATATTGTTCGTATCGGAAATGAATTCCGGAATCGGGAAATTAATCGGAAGCGTATCGTACGAATTAGCATCGGACGAGGCCTGCCAGACGAAGGCCCAGCACGAAGCCGGGCCATCGCCCAGCAAGCCAGCGCGCCACAAACGCACCAGCCAAGGCTGCGCCAGGCCCACCGCAAGGCAGGCCCAGCGCGCGCCAAGGCTGCGGCAACGTGTGGGCTTGCGGCAGTTGGCTGCGAGCTCATGGGCTGCGCGCGCGCATGGCGCTCCTCGTGGGCTACTGTGCGTGCGTGTGTGTTTGTGTGCTACTCGAATCCTGAAGCTACCGGGATTTGTCATATGATTAAATCTAATCCGAAAAGATTTAGTTTATTTAATTAGAGTCCTAGTAGGATTATAATTAAATAAATTAGTATCCTAATAGGATTCCAAATCCTTTTCCGTAACTCTATAAATAGGTGCCTAGGGTCACATATTTACAACGAGTTTTCAAGTATTCAAAGTGAGTTTTTGAGAGAAAAATTCAGTCACACAATTGCCTAAAAGTGCCGAAAATAATAGTACCTTAAGGGCGATTCTAGTTGGTCAATCTTAAGGCGGATCCGGACGTGCTGTGGACTATCTACGGAGGGACGACACTTGGAGTCCTAAAGACTTGTTCTTGTTCGGTTTGGGCGCAGCTAGGGAGGGCACGCAACAAAGAGTATGCATCTAAACTATGCTAAATGATTATGTGTAAATAATATGTTTTCCTGCCTTTATGGTTTTTCCGCATGATTTATGAATTGTCATATGTATCATAAACTAACAGTGGTATCAGAGCCTCTTATTATTTTCATAATCTAAATTGCATGAACATGGTTAAATATTACAAATTTGCAAGAATTAAAGGGGTGATTAATTTTCGTAATTGTTAATTAATTGCAAATTGCGTTTATTTAATTATACGTACGTAGTTTTTCGGCAGTTTCTTCGTTACTCATCCAAATCGATTGATTTTTGTGTCAATTCCGCATGTAAAAGGCATTCTAAAATTTTGACAAAAACTTTTTTTTCTGCCGAACCCAGAATTCTCAAATTCGAACCCTAACTATGACTTTTCGGAGGTTTTAGTTTTTTGAATGCAAAATTTCGTAAATTTAAGATGTTAAATTAAATATTTGCGATTCTTGTTGATAAATCTTGAATTTTTGATTGACCTACTGTATATGTTTAACAAGTTTGAATGCCTAGCCTTGTTAATTATGCAATCTAATTTGTAATTATGATTAATTTGTTGAAAATTAGAATAATTTAGAATTAATTTGATTTTCATAATTAATTATAATTTAATTAGATACCTATGATTAAAAACCACCATAAAAATTGTAAATTTATGATAAATTTTAAATTTTTATGACCTAGGCTTGAATCCATGTTAATCGGAAATCAATTGAATAATAAATTTTGGATTTTTCGCCCTAAAATTATGAAATTAATATTATTTATTAATTTGTCATTAATTTTAAATATAAAATTTTTAAATTTTATGCGATTCGCTCATATAACTTGCACGCACAAAGCAATGGACGCTACGTGTTACCCTTAAGGGGTGTTGTATAGTGCGGGCATGTGACGACGAGCAAGGGAGCTCGTCGCCCATGCGGCACGAATGCAATGAGCAAGGCCATGGTGCACGAGCACAAGGCAGCAGCCCTGCCTTGTGTCGTGGGCTATGAGCAATGGACGAATGGGCATGGGCGAAGGCAAGGCACGGCAGTCGCGTGTGGGCAGCAAGCGAGCTGCGCCACAGCGCGCACTGCCTCGCGCAAAGCGTGCGGAGCCTCGCGCGCAGCGAGCGCAAGCTCGCGTGCCACGAGTGCTCCGCCCAGCGTCGATGCCTCGCATAGCGAGCGATGGCTCGCAGCATCGAGCGCTGGCAAGCGCGCGCAGCGAGCGCTGGCGAGCGCGCACAGCAAGCGTTGGCTCGCATGCAGCGAGCGCTGGCGAGCGAGCGCAGCGAGCGATGGCTCGCGTGGAACGAGCGCTGGCGCGCGCGAGCACCAGCTCGCATGAGGCCTTGCAAAGGAAAGCAGCAGCAGCGATGCGACGCAGCGCATGGGCTGCGCGCACATGGCCAGCGATGGCTGTGTGCGTGTGGCCCATGGGCGTACGTCGCGTACGGTTGTTGCGTTGCGATTAGCTCGTTTTGAAATTTTAATTTGAAATTTTCAGTTTACGTAATTTTAATTAATTTTAAAATTAATAATTTAAATTATTTTCTTGGATTTTAATTTTGAATATTGTAATTATAATAAATTTTATTTATTCTAATTATTTTACTAAAATTAAAATCATGAATTAATTTAAATACGACTGAAATTAAATTAAACTTTTTGGATTCAATTATAAATTTATATGAGCTTTAAATTTTAATTAAATTTGTATGTTTCCGGTTAGACTAGAAATACATTTTTATGTTTAAAATTAGTAAAGCATATGAATTTATTGGTTTAAGTGGGAACCCTTTTAGTCATAAACTCTTGATTAGGTCTACAAAACCTTAAGGTTAAAACAACTTGATTAGAATTAATAAGGACTGAATAATTGGTAGATTATTGGTGCCCTTGATTAATTGCTGCAAATGTTTACGTGATGCATAATGTGTTTTACTAACCAGCTATGTGGGCCATTCATGATAATGAATGGATGAATGGTATATATTGTATATGTACTGTTTTGCAGGTTATGAAGTGACTAGTATGGCCCAAATAGGATAGAAAATATGGTATGCGTACCATTAATTTGAATGTAATTGGTCTAAAGTACCAAAGTTATTTTTCAATTCAAATATGGTCTGCGTACCATTAAATAGTTGTAATTAGTTTTAATTATAGCTTATCCTATTTGAAGAAAATGGTGCCTCCCACGGAGATTTTCAAGACGGACTTTGAAGTTAAAGCTTCAAGATGAAGTCGGGCCATACTAGATCACATTTATCTTATGCATGTTTTAAGTTATTTATTGCTTTTAAATATGTCTTAAAATGCATGAGATCAAAAGCTTGATTATGTTGCATGATTAAGGATTTTAGTTCACTTAAAATCTAACCAACATAGTAAGAGCCTTAAGTTCCAAACTTAAAAATTGAGTTAAAAGGTGCCATGCCAAAATATACACTTGCTTGGATATCCTTTACATCAATCTAGTAATAGTTTTCGCTCAGCGAGGTGTTACTTATTGGTCCTAAAGGGGCAAGGTACACAAATAATTGTGAGTACATGTTAGTTTTGGTGAAACTCAACGATATAAGTAAGGAGTCCTTTTATGTCGTGGCAAAATCGATAGGTTTACCTAATAAGTTCTTAGACGTACCTATCAACCAAGAATAGTTTCTAGACTATTAGCAAAAGGCTTTTGCTTACCTAAGATGTTTTAGGATTAAGTCGACAAACTGTGCTTAGTTCTTCAATGATTTTAGGATCTTGGAATCATTTTATTCACACCTGCCGGAACAATAAACTCGAATAAAATGCTAATGACTTGTTTAAATTGCATGATTGCTTTAATTTTCAAGTTATTATTCATGATAAATGTTTAGACTTTGCATGCTTCAATGAATGTTTTAATTATTGTTTATAATTAAATATCTTGTACTGCGGTAAATCCTTTTAGAAAGGTAACAGTAAATTTCCTTGATTGGTAGTGAATCCAAGAACGATTCACGGAAATGAGAGAAAGTGAGCAATTTAAAATGTACGTTTCTTATAGCGACTTTTATGGTTGTTTTCGAACATCAAAATCGAATGGCGAACCAATTGGTGCTTGTGAAATCAAAATACAATGTAGTTTTGAAATCATGAAGCATTAAGTTTAAACGCTCAGCCTTACCAATGGTTAACACCCTAATATCTTTGTCCATTTAATTCTCGAATGAGTCTAGTCCCTAGACATTCGAATAGATTGATGCTTAGAGAACTTTAGAAGCTTCTGGTAAGATCATCTAGTTGAAACAGAATATTCAACATAAATAAAATGGTAAGAACCTTGTTGGGGTGACATTGGACATGTCTAAACAAAGTATAAAAGTCAACACTAGAGAATTCATTCTTAAGGCTATAAGAAAGGGTACAAGAAATAGGAAAACGAGGAACAAATGAAAGGAATTTACGATTCCGTTTCTACCTATAAATTTATGTTTAAAGAGAAGTGACCTAGCAATCAAACTTCCTTGGTATCATATACCGCTTGAGGTTCTTACTTCGGTAATAACTCAAACAATGGAAGCTAGGCTACACTAATGACCTACAAGTGGGAAATGAAGCATGGCAATGCTACATTAGTTGTAGGGTCATCTAGTTTGTTTTAAGTCCTTTCAAGGCTGGAACTTAATGGCTATTTTGTTCCATAATCAGCATACCTAAATTTCTGTTTCAAACACAAAAAGACTCACATTCAAGAAAACAAAAACAATGTTTGTTTGTTTATTTGAATGAAATGGTCATTTACGGGTTGAGTCAATTTGCTTGATTAAAACAAACAACTCTTTAACAATAAAAACTTTACTAGGTTCAAATCAAACCCTTGATTTGAGTTCCACTAATCTTTGGCATTGTTACTTAGACCATATCTACAAGTTAACATTCAAAAGCTCTATTTTGATGGACTTTTGAAAGTTCATTGATTTCTAAATCATTTTAAGACAACTAGTCTTACTTGTTGAAAGTAACAAAAGATATGAACTATTGTTAGAACGCCTAGACAATAGAGTTCAAAGCTAAAGAAAGATTTTATGACTTTATTATTTCACATGGATTTGAGTGAATATAGGTTTATTTACTCAAATGTGATATAAGTTGAATCTGTTTGGCTAATTCAAAGATTCAGAAGTATAAAATCCACTTGGCAAGAAATCATAAAGATCTAGGTTAGATCATGTTGATGATTACTTGAGACCAAATATGATTATCAATGATTGTGTGTTGTAATTTCACAATCTAGGTCCATAAGATATGGCATATCTTAGTTGGAATAATCGAAGTCAATTAGTACTTGATTCAATCAATGATGGATCATAAAGACTTTTCCCATAATTTCTAAAACAAAATGCTCAACTACCACCAAACTAAACCAAATTCGTCAAAGCTATTGAAAAGTAATTTCAAAATATCTTTTCATAATATATCTAAAGAGTTCCTAAACTCAGTGGGAGCTTAGTGTTTGTTATTCAACAAACTAAGGCCCCAAGTATAGATATATGTTTCATTCTGATTTATTCAAATGAGACACAAGGGTATTGTTTCTACCACGAATTTTTGAGAACATAATGTTTGTTTGCTCGAAATGATGTCCTTTTGGAGATTCGTTTCCAAAATGACAAGTGGGAGAAAATAGACCTCGAAAGTCTTCGAGGCGAACAACAAACATAAACGGACATTCCGGAGGCTTTTTCGAAGTGCTTCAGAAAATCCGAACTTATTCTTTAAGGACTTTAGAAGCGGATTTAAAATAGACATCTCTTAGAAGACTTTACAAGTGCTTCAAGGAGAACAGAATATTCAAAGGACTTTCAAGTCGCTATTGATATTCTATTGTTTGATGTTCTATACCCAAGTAGGCATAGAGTTCAAATCACTGAAACTATGAGATTCTTCTATTGGATAGTGAAGAAACATGGAGTTCAGGTCACTGAAACTATGCAATTCTTCTATTAGATAGTGAAGAAACCTACAACTTGCAGTCAAACTATTATCATGTAGATTAATGAGTTTGTGACTTCTAAGAAAGCTATGACGAAACCCAGATTCCCTAAAATGGTTAGAGGCCATATATAGACTCAAATGTTTTAAATGGTTAGAGGCCATAAAACATACTCAATGTTTTGATGACAAAATTGAAATTTTGTTGATTTGCAAGAATAGTTTCACACCTATTGGTTGCAAGGATAAAAACCATCAAACCTGAAATTGTGTTCACACACTAAGCTAGATTAGTTGCTAAAGGTTACAAGCAAATTCACGGCGTGGATTGTGTTGAAACCTCATGCATAATCATAATGCTCAAGTCTATAAATCAAGCAATGATTGCATATTGGTACATATGGCAATTGGATGACAAAACATCTTCCTCAGTCAAATGTTGGAAGAAACTATGTAAGTGGTATGTCATAGGATTTGTGGATCCAAATAAATGCTTGAAAAGGAATGCTAGCTTATGAAATCTAAGTACAGATTTAAGCAAGCAATTGGGAATTGGAACTGTATTTTAGTGAAGCTAATAAGTATTTTAGTTTCATAAAATGTACATGATTCTTATAGATATATAAGAAGTTTAGTGGGAGTACATAAAACTTAATTGGTCCTATGTGTATCACACACATATCTCTCTATTGTGAAATAACATTCAAATGCTAATGACTTAGATTTGAAATTATTCATCAATAATGGACCATGGCGAAACTTAGTACATACTGGGTATTAAGATCTATTTACAAAGATCTTATGATATTGTCACTACTACAAAAATGGACAAAGAGACCCGTCCAAAATGGCCTAAGAGACCCCATATGAGGGGGTCTCTAGATAGGGGGGTCTAGTAATGGCATTTACTAAATCAAACACGAAAGACTCCATTGGAGATATTCGATCCATATGAATAAATCTAAGTAAAGGATGTTTGAACTATGTATAAGCATTTACTAAGTTAAACATCAAAGAGTCTAAATGAGATTCTTAACCTATATTATATGTCAAAGAATTTTGCTGGATTTAGTATCTACTGAAACTAGATGAGCTAAAGTTACATGAATAGAATTCAATTGGGAATTATTCTGCAAAAGAATTTATCATGTATGATATAATATGAGGATCGCCAAAAACGTATCGTACGACTTTAGGCATGACGAACATATACCAATCTCTATTGATCTAAGTGAAGATCAACTAGATTGAGATCAAGAATACTTATGGTACTTGAAAAGGTACATAGGAATAGTTCTTGATTCAAGGAAATAAAGATATGCTAAATATTGATGCTACACGCATAAACACTGGCAAAGGATCAAGCAAAGACCCTTTGGAGTTAACCATTGACAAGGACGAGCTAAAGAGCATCGTGTTTCGAAATGGCAACATGGATTGGAGACCATGAGTTGTTGCGTGGGAAATTAAAATATTAATTTCTATGTTCTAAGATACATCTCGAAAGTCTTCCACATATCTGTGAACTGCTTGGATAAGCAAATCCAAACAAAGCATCACTAGCAACCTAAACAGTTGAAGTAAAAGTACTTATTGCCTAAAAAGCAATAAAACAGGGTTGTTTATGTTAAAGAGTTCTTCACTGAACTTGGGAAGATCACCTATCTGCTGGCTAGATGGTTCTTCATTGAAAAATGCGTAGAACCACTCTTGAAGCAAGAAAAAGGTCTGCTAACTTGATGGTTCTTCATTGAGAAATGCGTAGAACCACCATTGTAGCGAGAAAGACTAGATCACAAAATAAACATACTCAAAAGATCTTATCATCTATCTCGAAGAACATTCGATGAAAAGGATATTAAGATTGGCAAAGCATGATAACTAAACCTATGCAACAAGTGAGAAGCAACACTTACATTGTAGCACTGGAAATCAAGATGGGTTTGAGGCCCATGGTTGTAAAACACTGGGGTTGAAACATTTATCATATATGAAAAGTATTTTCATATTCCATTTAATCTTGGTTTAGTATTAAATGATGAGTCCCTTCAAATTTGACGATATATTCAAGATAGACTGTCAGGACCAGTCCTGTGACTAAGAAATGTCTATCAAGTGAACTTGAATGTCAAAGGTTGAAAATGGTCCCTAGTCGGAGTTTTCTATAAAATTGGACGCATAGAAAACGTTAGACGATTAGAATGCAAGATGACTAGTAGTTCTGTTTCTTGAACTATGTGGACATGGCAATGTCATAATCATTTGCATAGATACTTACTTTGGGAAGACTAGTATCGAACAAGACCTAGAAACTTTACTGTAAGAGATGAAAATCTGTCATAAGTAAATTTCATTAAAATTATTAGACACTAAATCCTCAATACCTGAGTGATTTGAGATTACTTGTTTGAGAACTGGTTACTTTGACGTTGACCAACCGTCGCACCGTAAAAGGAGGCTATAAAGGCAACGCTCAGGTAATCACCTATCAAACGAAGTCTAATCTCAAGATCGCAAGATTGGGATTGTCCTCCCATAAATCGGGATGAGATGCTTAAAAGTTGTACAAAGGCCACTCGGAGAGCTAGAAACTGTGAAATGCATGGCCGTGCTCGGATGAATCATAGGCTATGATTATCTGTTTATTTGATCAGTTGAACTCTGAAACCGAGGAACACCTCTGGACATAATAAGGATGACAACTCTTACCTTATGTTCAAGGGCAAGCATCGAGCGACAAAGGAATTAGGAAATGCACACTTGTCCCTAAGGACAAGTGGGAGACTGAAGGAAATAATGCCCTTGGTCCAAGTATGCATTCAATGTTAAGTCTAATAAATGCGGTTCAGTATTAATTAACAAGTTAATAATTCAGTGAGATCAAGTAAGCTGAATGCCTAGCTAGAGGCCGCTTCAGTTCAAGTGGAATTAATGATATTAATGCACAGCTTACTCTTGACTGAACCCGTAGGGTCACACAAATAGTACGTAAACGGATCAAGTATTTAATGGCATTAAATACTCCAACTATGGATATTCGGAATCGACGGATCTTGGTTTCAGTGGGAGCTGAGATCGTCACAGGCAAGAAATGAATACTCCGGAAATGATGATATTGCCGGAAACGGAAATATGGATCGTATCGGAAATATAAATATTATCCAAGTCATAGATGTTGCCGGAAATGGAAACATGGTACGTATCGGAAAATATTATCGGAAATGGAAATATTTCCGGAATCGGAAATATTGCCGGAAACGGAAATATTGTCAGAATCGGAAATATTATCGGAATCGGAAAATAATTCCGGAAACGGAAATATTAAATATTTGTTCGAAACGGAAATTGATTCCGGAATCTGAAATGTTGAATATTGTTCGTATCGGAAATGAATTCCGGAATCGGGAAATTAATCGGAAGCGTATCGTACGAATTAGCATCGGACGAGGCCTGCCAGGCGAAGGCCCAGCACGAAGCCGGGCCATCGCCCAACAAGCCAGCGCGCCACAAACGCACCAGCCAAGGCTGCGCCAGGCCCACCGCAAGGCAGGCCCAGCGCGCGCCAAGGCTGCGGCAGCGTGTGGGCTTGCGGCAGTGGGCTGCGAGCTCATGGGCTGCGCGCGCGCGCATGGCGCCCCTCGTGGGCTGCTGTGCGTGCGTGTGTGTTTGTGTGCTACTCGAATCCTGAAGCTACCGGGATTTTTCATATGATTAAATCTAATCCGAAAAGATTTAGTTTATTTAATTAGAGTCCTAGTAGGATTATAATTAAATAAATTAGTATCCTAATAGGATTCCAAATCCTTTTCCATAACTCTATAAATAGGTGCCTAGGATCACATATTTACAACGAGTTTTCAAGTATTCAAAGTGAGTTTTTGAGAGAAAAATTCAGTCACACAATTGCCTAAAAGTGCCGAAAATAATACTACCTTAAGGTCGATTCTAGTTGGTCAATCTTAAGGCGGATCCGGACGTGCTGTGGACTATCTACGGAGGGACGACACCTGGAGTCCTAAAGACTTGTTCTTGTTCGGTTCGGGCGCAGCTAGGGAGGGCACGCAACAAAGAGTATGCATCTAAACTATGCTAAATGATTATGTGTAAATAATATGTTTTCCTGGCTTTATGGTTTTCCGCATGATTTATGAATTGTCATATGTATCATAACCTAACACAAAGATGCCACGTCGCTGCACAATGCAAAGTATCGTATAGCAAACAAGAAAATCGTCAAGCATGTTATTAAAAATCGAAAACATTATTATTAATTCGTTTAACATTTTTGCAAATCGTGAAGCATATAACTCATCGACAAGCACAATGACACGATATTAACACGTTAATACTCAAAACGAACCTTACGCAATGAGAATGCGCACAAAAGGCATATTTAGAGCAAAAACGACTAAAATATGCGCAAGACAAGAAAATGTAACGATAAATGCAAAAATGCAACAAACGAACTAAAAACGATAAAACTAAGCGAAAATAATAATAAAATGCTAATAAAATGAACTAAAATCCTAAGCTAAGAGCGACATAAATATCGCTCATCACTTGTATTTACTAATTCCGCAGTTTTTTACTATTTTGATGTTGCTTTATTTGCTTTATTGCTTTCATCCCATACATGCTAAATACAACAAAATGCAAGGTTACATCATGCTTAACAAAGATAATTTCTTTGACAAATCGATCTTAGGTTCCCTTAAATTAACTTTAAAGCAAAGTGACCACCATACAAAGTAGAGATTCTATTTCCTCTAAATTCAAACCCACATAGTCTAAACTAGGGTATTTTCGACAAATGTTATATCACGTACTTGAATAATTTCTAAATCTCGCGGAATAAGCATCTCGTTCCCGTGCCCGGATCTCACCCATCCGTTTCGAAGATTCAAGTCTTATCCTAATAGAGTCATTTACGGTCTTTCCAAACAAGACCTTAAACAATGTTTGGTGGTGACTCCTTCGAGGTACAAAAATACGATGGTTTCTAAACACCGCCCCCCTTATAGGGAATTTCATACATTCTTACAAAAAAGACCCCCTACAACTACTCACACATATTACCAAAAATAAAGCAATTAATACTATTGAAAACATGATTAAAGAAAAATAATAAATTAAAGTAAGAAGCAATACCTAAATGAAGAACAATGAAATATGAAAGCTTGAATTTGGATTGCAATTAAAAACTAAGTGTTTGGAACAAATTTAGAGAATAACTAAGCTAAGGAAAATAAACTAAGTGTTCAATGCTAGAAAATAAGGTGTCACTAAAAATAAAAGAGGCTAGTATTTATAGTTTACCCAAAATAAAGCCCAAAATCGGAAAAAAAAAAACGCGAAAAAGCATCAGGGGTTTACGTCGCCAGATCGGGCGAAAGGCTGCCCGATCGGGCATTCTGCTCGATAGTCAGCCTGATCAGGCTAAATTCCGCCCGATCGGGCGATTGCGAAATGCCTAGAACAGTGCCCAGAATGACCGCCCGATCCGGACCGGGCGAAGCCCGCCCGATCGGGCGCGCGTTGAAAGCTCCAGAATCCTTTTTCTTCACCCGGTCTTCTCATTCCGCCCTCCGCTCAAAGGGCAATTTGCAAAAAGCATCATTCTTCGCCCATAACACCGAGTCTAACTTTCGGGGCTCAACCATAAGCATCTAAGGCTCCCGATAGTCGACGATAATCGTCCCGAACTTCCTCAGGATTGTTTAGTGGCCCATATCACCATGAAACGAGCCTCAAAAGGCCAATTTCTCACTAAGTAATCCTGAAACTCAAGGCACTCTCAATGACACATATTAGTACTAAAAACGGCTCCTAAGAGCTCATTTGATGCATAAAAGTACTAAGGGACGAGGTTAAAACTCTATATAAAACACACATATCAACATCTTAAAGGCAACCAGTAGAGAACTGTGTCTGGAATATAAAGAAGGGGGTTCTAGCCCAAAGGTCTATGCTTAGCACTCTATTAACTACTAAGCTTAAGCAGAAGACGAATGGGGGGGGGGGGGGGACACAAAGGTGTTAAGAGTTACCCTCAACTTTGTTGTGATTCTGGTTGACTGGTTGACATAAGCACAATGCTTGAAGAATCTGTCCATTATGTAAACTCGGGTAAACAAGATGAAATGGTATCCTTTATGAACATGTTTTATGATCAGAAAAAGACATCATGACTTCATTTCAACAAATAACTTCATCCAAGAAATATAATGTGAAGGAAATATGTCCTTCACCCATGGTGCATTATTCCAATACCAAGGTTCAGATTAATTACGAACAATTAATTCAGTGAGATCAAGTGATCGGAACAGCTACCTGGAGAAATGCTTCCGATCAGTGAGTTCTAATCTATATTAGGCTCACAACTTACTCTTGACTGAACCTATAAGGTCGCACCATTGGCATGTAACAGATCACCGAATTAAATGAATCGAAAATTCATTTAATAGCTTTTCGGTTCGGAAAAACATAATTATACGATTAAACATTGGATCGTGAAATCGTATATCATATTGCGTATATTCGTAAGCTAGGCGAGACGAATAATCGGATCGTACGACATTGGATCGTCAAGTATGAAACGATAAATAAATTATCGAAGGATAATTTAAACGCAATACGAAAGAAACCCAAGAGCCGGAGCGCACAAGCGCAAGGCCCATGGGCCCATCGTGCATGTCAAAGCAGCGTTGGCCCATAGGTCTCTCTTCTGTGTGGCACGCGCGGACAAGGCACAAAGCAAGCAGCAGCTGCGGCCTGCGGCCCATGTTGCTGTGCGCGCATAAAGCCCCTTGTGGGCTTGCTGGTCGGCCAATGACCTTAGGCCTTGGTCGGTTGGCTTGCTTATTATCTAGGTTGTTTTAATAACCTAAATATATGTTTATTCTAACACAACAAATCAGAAACACACATCAAACCCTAAGGAGGAGAGAGAAACCCTAATTCTCTCTCAGCCTCCATGGATGTGTTCTTCCCAAAAGCACAAACTCTTGAGTGACGTCTAAGCTACGAATCTCAAGACGGATCTTAACGTGTCGGTGAACCAAATAGAGGAACGACAATTTGAGTTCTTTGTTCGTGTTCGTGAATCATAAACTCGGGAAAACACGCTTCGAATGTAAGTTTGCTTAATCTGTTCTTTATACATGTTTCCTGGTTTGGGGATTCTTCCGCACATGTTATACTGTATTCCCCTACAGTGGTATCATGAGCCTTATGTGTTAAAGTACTTATTAGCATGATTTATATGTTTTTGTATGCTGTCGAATTTTTTCGGATTTTTGTTTAATTTTTCGAAATATTGTGGATTATTGGATGAATCGTATAATATGTTTTGAATTCAAAAGTTTCGAAATTTCATTTTTTCTAACCCTAATCTTATTGAAAACAATTTTCTAAGATCAAGTCATGGGAACAGAAATTCAAAAACAGGCCTCGAAGTATGAGTTTTTTTGGCAATTTTGTTAATTAACAAATTAAAATTAACAATTTCGGAAAGTATTTCAATTAATTGATCGAGCTAAACTACTCAGAATTGATTGAAACTTTGCCCTACTGTTCTTGGGTAGATTTTAAAATTATGGTAAAATTTTCGGCCATAAATGTTAAGTATAAACCCTGATTTCACTTTCCCCAAATTTGTAAATTTTAGATCGCTAATTGATTTTTTAAATAATTTAGATGTGGAAATTTGGTTAATTGCGAAAGGGAATATAATTTCATATAAAGTGGCAGTTTTTAAAAATTATTGGATTAAAATTTTTATTAGATTCTGTGAGGGGGTCGAAAAAGCACGAGGCTAATGCATGACCTCGTCCCTCGTGGGTGTGACGCTTATTTTTGTCGAATCAAGTGTAATTGGATTTCCTGTGAGTTTACACCCAATTGACTAGTAATATAGGAGTCGCCATTCAGTTTTTAACGACAATGAGAAAAACTAACAAAACCCGATTATCGTGACATAAAGGGAGTGCAATTATGTTTGACCACGACGGCCGTAGGTTCCCTTGTGATCCCTGGTGGTGGGGATCGCTCAACGTACACCCGCAGGGTAGAGATTGAGGGTTCGGGGGACTGTAACTACCGAGAGGAGTACTCGCTCTTCGATAACTCCAGAGGCAGGATATCCTTACTAGCTCGGCATAAATAATCAAAGGGACATGCATTAACTATTAAACTAATCTGAGTTGATTTTAGCAATATGCAACATATAGTACTAGATCGAACACGATTATCTGATTTAGATTGTTTTGAGGGACCTAGCATGAAAATCCAATTTCCCAAAAATATCATATTTATTAGGCGTGATCGAACAATCAGATTTAGTTAGTTTAACAGTTCATAAAAGGGCGAGGAAAGCAATTAAATCATAGAAAAGGGACACATTACGACGCACCCTTGAGAGATGCGTCACGGTTCTCAGAAAACTAACCACTTTGACTTTGCTCTTTCTCCTTTTATTTAACGAATCTCAAGTTATGGGACAGGATACGTTCTGTTCGATTTATGGATCGATTGCGACAGAACGCGTGATCAGTTTTGCAGCGTGAGGCTTAGGCTTAGGGGTTTAGAGTCAATACTCAAAATAATAATTGTGTGTTGTTCTTTTCACGTCGAACTTAAGGCCATAGTTATAGAAAAGAGTTCGTGGAAAGATAGAATTGTAGAACTCTAATCCACGAGGAATTAAAAAAAAACACGTACCAGGTATTTTCAGCGCCCAGGCCTGGGCGCCGAAGATTTCGGCGCCCAGAACCGGGCGTTGAAAATAGGGTATGGGCTGTTTTCTTAGTCAGATTCGGTTTCCTAAAATCCGGAGTGTTTGAGATTTAATTGAGTCTTTTAGCGCGTATTAACCTTGTGACGGAATGCGTCTGGGCCCGTTACGAACTCTAGGCTCGTTAGGATTTTAATTAATATGTAACTCTTATTTTCGAATCGTATTAGGAATAGGATTCTTTCGCAATTTCTATCTCATTGAGGATTTATGTTGGAGTGGAACACCTAATTCTGACAGGTTTCTATCTTTTATGACTTGCCACTTTTAACAATTACCCATTACGGCAGTTACTATTTTTAGCAGGTTTCCATAAATAGCAGGTTTCTATAAATAGCAGGTTTCGGGTGAAATGAAAAGGGGAATTGAGATTCGTTATTTTATAGGAGATGCGTTGTCAAGTGGAGATTTACGTTTTCATCATCGAACCTTCCCTTTCGGGACTGGGGACAAAAGTAGGTGTCTACAGTTAGCCCCCACTTTGACTGAGTCTTGGAGTAAGACGATGGTCAAAGTATTAGACGGAGTGCGTCGCACAAGCCGTGGTGACTTGTTTTGGCGAGGGTCTCACGAGCCCCCGAGTGATAAAATTTAACTTAAGGGTCATCACTTGAAGTGTCGACATATCCCTCACGTGTCATTGGGATTTGTCAACTGATAGTATAGAAACTTCCTCACTTTGTCATTGGAAGGATCTAAAGGTGCGTAGAAACTCCCTCACTTTGTCATTGGGAGTAGCTACAGATGTTTTCGAAATCAAAGCTATAAAGTGTAATTGGGCCTGGCCAAGCCCAATCACGAGGTAAAAAATGATTTTAAAGATTCTCATTTTCAGGGTTAGCTAAACGAGAAAACCCCCTTGTTTTTATGGGACGAAAAACGAAGGAAAATCCAGCACATCGTTCTTTTTTGGAAAAACGGAAAACCAATCTTTTAAATTTTGAAAAAAGGGAAACTACTCACATCGCTTTTTTTTTTGGAAAAACGGAAAACCAAAAGCTACTCACATCGTTCTTTTTCGGAAAAACGAAAAACCAAAAGCTATTCACATCGTTCTTTTTTGGAAAAATGGAAAACCAAAAGCTACTCACATCGTTTTTGGGAAAAACGGAAAACCAAAAAAAGTTATCGCTGCAGCCACTAAGGACCTGCGCGGTTAGTGACGCAGACCCCGCCGGCTAAAGATGGCGAGCCTGTCCGCTAAGGGTGGACACCCCGTCCGATAGAAGTGGACGAATCTGTTTTGAAATTTGTTTGTGCTTTTTTGAAAATAAGGACCTACGCGGTTTGTGACGTAGACCCCGCCGGCTAAAGATGGCGAGCCTGTTTCATTTGTTTTTTGAAGATTCTATTTTTCAAAAACTGAGGACCTGCGCGGCTAGTGACGCAGACCCCGCCCGCTGAGGGTGGGCGAGCCCTGTCCGCTGAGGGTGGACGTCCCTGAATTCGTTATTTCGATTTGGGAACTCGCGTGGTTCGTGACGCGATCTGTTCTTTGTGATTTCTTTTTGAGAATTTCTTTTTGTTCATTCTTGCAGGAGCGAATTCTTTCGAGGGATGCTCGGATTTAGTTGCAACCTGAAGGTGGGTTGTCAACGTGTTTAGACAGACCATTGTCTCGTGGTCATCATCTTTCATGGTTTTGAGCTAGTCTTTACGGCTCAATTTTGCCACTACCTGGGTCCTTGATTAGGGGACTATGTATAAGTATCAACGGCGACCTTTGTCTTGAGGTCGTAATCTGGTTTTTTTTGAGATTATCCAAACACGGGACTTCGTACAGCGTAGTCTGGGAATATTGTTTTAACTTTGCATACTTTCTTTTAAGATATATTTTTTTCTTTCGAGCCACCAAGCACTCGTGCTTGGCGGTCAGTTCTTGTCAAAGAGGTTCTTTGGGGACACGCATTCTGTAATGTTCTTGTTCGTGTTTGGGATCGTGCTCGTAAGTGCGAGCGATCTTTGTAGTGGTGTGCTACTCTTAACAAAGCCGTGAGGTACGACTTTCAGTAAAGAAATCGGCAATTTTCGAGTTGAATGAATTTGACAGGGCCCCATAGAAGTCAGAGCTGTTTTTTGGGCCTGGGCTCATTTTCGGCGCCCAGGCCAGGGCGTCAGAAATAATTAACGCCCAGGTGGGGTGTTGAAAATGTTGTTTGGGCCGGTCTTTTGATGACACAGTTGGCCTCTTGTTTTCTCATTTATTTCACTTGGAAGTTCTATGTATTCTCTTTTCTTTTGTTTTTTCTTTATTTTAGAACGTGATGATTTTCTCGAGAAGCCGTAGCCGATTGGTGGACTACGGTGTCTGTCGCTTTGGGGCGATTATTTTAAGGAACTTTTGCTCTTAAGGCGTACAGTTATTGCGATAGTTGGGCGAGTCTATATGGCCCGAGGAACATACCTTGAGGCGTAAGACTTTGACCGCTCTTGTTGTTGTATATTTTTCCTTTTGAACGCGTTCGTGAATGTTCGATACTTAGAATGATGATATGTATGTGCGAACGAGCGTTCATAGAATGGCCGTTGTGTGCGGTCCATTAATCAGTTTGCTTGAATCAATTTATTTTTTTGAGCAATGACTAATTTTGAATAGTGTGCTTAGAAGCTTGATAGTGTTCAGGCCCATTCATGAAGTGGGCTCAAGCATCGTGCCCTTCTTGATCGTTCAAACATTTGCTTCGAGTTTTTTATTTTGCTATGGTCGTTTCGTAGCTTGGAGCCCCCAAGTATGCATGTTGGGATGCTTCCTTTCGGCGTACGATTTTTGTAGGTTCTTTCGAAAAAGATGCCTTGGGGTTCCTGTTCGTGTGGGTGCGAGCTATCCCTTCCGTGGTAGGTAATGTTTAACTTTAATCCTTAATGTAGAAGTCGTGTGGCTTGCATTTTGAATTTGGGCGATAAGTAGTCTTTGCCTCTTTTACACGTGCTCTTGGTCGTGCCTACATTAGTGCAATATGCCTTACTCTTTTTTAGACTTGTACCATGGGATGGTCGAACTTATGGTGCGACGTAGGCTTGTGTGGCCTAACAGCGTGTCTTAGAACATTCCTCCAGGTGTTGGGATATCATTATTATTTTTTCCATTGGAGTATTTCATCACGCCTCGTTCAGGTGTCCGAACAAGTGTAGCACTTTCTGCGTGGGTTTGCACGGCTTATTACTTCGTTCAATGCGAGGATTCATAGGTGTTTCCTTCTTATTTTTATATCTGGGCAAAATTTGGCTAGCAGAAAGAATCAGCGACCAGGCTGGGGCGTCAAAGATATCGGCGCCCAGCTCTGGGCGTTGAAAATGATTTCTGGGCAGACAGTTTTTTATATATTTTTTATTTTTATCCTTGATTGATTTTTTTGCTTTTGCTATGGAACGACGTAAACTGTGTAACGGACGCTTGTAGGGCGAGCGTTATGTGCAGTAGTTTGATCGGAGTTTTGGTGACTCGCGATTTTCAGTTACCCTTGTTAGTGGGGTGACTTTATATATTCTAAGTAGTGCTTAGAATTTGGGAGGGGTTGTAGCCATTCTAAGGTTCGTTTTACACGATTAAAGCTTAGGATTGTGCCCCTATGATGTATGTATAGCATTAGCGTCGAGAATTTGCGATAAAATCGTCATTTCGAGCATTTTTAGAGTGTTTTTCTCAAGCCCCCAATTGTAGCTACGGGATTGGCTTGGTGCTATAATGCTTGGCATACGTTTTTATGCATTCATGGTGACATGGATCATGAATAGTTTGAACCAGACTCGTTTAGTGCGAGATACGTTCGAGTAGTGATTTGCTACTTCTCTTGTAAATGTCGTATTGTGCGACATTTCCATGGTCAAGGTAGTCACATGTTGAAGTGTGCCTTGACTAGGTGCCTTTCTTTACCCATAATCATATTTAGAAATATCTTTGACTCACTTGCAACATCGAGATAAACGCATACTTAGATTAAACCAACGACACTTTATTATGTTCGAAAAAGTCTTGAAAATTATTTGAAGTCCGAGTCCTACTGTGTACAATCCGAGGTGTCCTAAGTAAGTTGACTTATAGAAGGGTTCGTACAGGATCACATGAGTGAATCAAAATACTGTTACGATTTTTGGAATGCTGTCTAAGGATTTGCTGGAAGCAAGGGTGCAGGCGTCAAGATATTACTTGTGCCCGTGTGGTACATGCTTTGGGCTTTTAGGGCCATTTTTTCCAGAATTGCGGGAATATAAACCGCTCTCAAACTGACTTAGATTTACTTGGTGTATGTCTGTACAAAAGGTCAAGGTATACTTAGTTCTTTTCCCTAGCTCTTTCATTTCAATTTTTAGCCCCCAGTTGCTATTATGTCTTCCCATTAATGATGCTTTTAGATTTCAATTTTAGATGCCCGTGTCATATGTCTGAGTAGGGTGAGCCTTGGTTAAGTGCCAAGTCCTATTGACAATATCTGATTTTTTTCAAAGGAGATTCGCAAGCATTTGAATTACCATGGACGGGTGCCCTGAGTTCGAAGGAACGATCTTCTTTATTGCAAGCTTACTGCCTTTACTATTTGTCGGCGACTATGTGTCTAGTGGTGAAAGAAGGTCTTTAAGCAAACGACTATGTCTAGTGGTGAAAGAAGGTCTTTAAGCAAACGACTATGTCTAGTGGTGAAAGAAGGTCTTTAAGTGAGTTAGCTTGCTTTAGGGAGGGTCAAGTCGAGCTCTTTAGAGGTCATGGACGATTGCGCTAGCCCCCATTCAATTGAGGCAAAGCGATCTTTTGGTCTTGGCTAAGTGCCTAGGAGTGTGAGTGCTCCTTCTGGCAAGGGTACGTGCCCTTATTATTTTTCGATGTGTGCTCATTAATTTTGGCATCTTGGTGACTTGGATTCTTCCTTTGACTTAAATTTTTTCTTTCGACTTGGGTTGCAAGTAATTAAATTTCAATAAGGGACTTCTACTTTTTATTCTTGTTTTTCTATAGGCTTTAATATTTTTGCAAATTGGTTGGACCGAATCATGGATTGCCTACGTATCCGCCTTAAATATATTTAATTTGGAATCAGGTCTTGCGTAATTCTTAGCCTAGAAAATGGTTTTTTAGAATGCCGATTTTAAACAAGTACGTTCTGAGGTGGAAACGTTTTATTTGAAACGGTGGAATAAGTGAAGTTTATTATTATTTTAATCTGCTGCCTTGCCGTAAGCCAAAATTTTGTTATATTTTTTTTTAAGTACATGTATTTGCACAAAAATCTTTTCATGTGTTTTTTGGTACGTATATCTGAATACCAGCTGTACCCCTCCAAGTTTTCGTTATTGTTCCGTGTATGTGCGGATAAAATGACGAGCACTTCTGGACAAATTTTAGCAAGTAGAGAGATTCAGCGCCCACGCTGGGGCGCTAAAGATTTCGGCGCCCAGCTCTGGGAGCTGAAAATGATTTCCGGGCGGATCTTTTTGGTGCGCTAAATGCTTATTTTTCTTTTTAGACGAACTTTTAAAGGTGCGTTGCAAAGTTTGCTTTTTTATTATTTATTATTTTTTTGTACTTTTCATTTTCTTTCCTTTTTTATTCGTGACTCAAGACGGTTTGAAAGATGGGTTGAGTGAGATAGGATACTTTGTATAGGTAAGCACGAGGATTATATCTGCTAGGACTCACAATTTGCAGCCTCAAGCTAGTGTCATGAGTTTACTTCAACCAAGGCCAATGAGTAGCATGGGGACGGCTCAAGGGTATATCAATAGGATGTATCCAAACAAGTTATATGGTCATTACGCTAATGGTGGCGTAAGAGTAGGTTTTGGAAATAATGGGTATGACGCACGTGTCATTGGCCGTGCGTGGTTTGCAGTTGATAACAAGTTCAAGAACAAGAGTCGAGGTAATGGTATCTTGGGTTATGGCAATGATAACATGGATGGGTTAAATGAGCTGAACAGGGGCCCCAGAGCGAAGGCGTCTAAGAACATAAAGATTGGAAAGGGAAGACATCGTAGAATTTCATGATTTGGATTGGTTGACTCAATTTTTTCCTCCGTTTACTTGGGTAAATTTCGCACTTTGGGAGGTACGGGCTAAGTATTTCATGGCTTGCTCTTTTCGCTCTCCCTTTTCTCTTTCTCTTTTTTCTTTTTTCTTGGGATTTCTCCCCAACATAAATCCTTCAAATTTTTCATTTGGGCTAAAAGGTAGATGGTTGTGGTCTTTGAGTCACGAGGCGAGACTGAGTGAGCCTCGTTTGGTAGGCCTATAGTGGACCTTTAACTTTAGCAGGCCTAGGGTGGACTTTTAGCTTTAGTAGGCCTAGGGTGGACCTTTAGCTTTAGTAGGCCAAGGGTGGACCTTTAGCTTTAGTAGGCCTAGGGTGGACCTTTAAATTGTCTTACTTTGCAAGCGTATTTAGTCGTGTGCAAATAGCGTAGATTCACAATGTTGTTTTTACCTTATTGAAATTTAACGAAAGAATTACATCGAAAATAATTTTTTGTTTCTTTTTAGATTCCGGTTTTACGGAATTTAATTGGAAGTTGTGATTTAGACTCGAACTTTCATTAATCTTTCTGATTTTAACCCGGGTATGAATATAAGGAGGTGGCCTAGACTCAAAATAATGACGTGGCGTAAGCCTATAATACTTGACCCAGCAACTCTAAGACATAGCCTAATTGGACCATAACTTTCGTTGGTTGACACTTTAGATTTTAACCCTTGGGTGTTCATTTGTCATGCACCATTTTGCTTAATGTTGGCAAGGTAGTTAGTTGGGAAGATCGAATTTTTATTTTTGCAAGACTTGAATCATTAGTGCGGCTTCTCTCTTAGTGTGTATTGCTTTACCCCAATGGTAGCCTTATGGTATGCCGATTTGGGTATTTTCATGGTTGGTCATGTTGCATTCATGGAAAATCTTTTAGTCCGTACTTAGTAGTATTTCAAGGAGCGAGTGACTCGAGAGGACTATGATAGTCGTGACCCAATGTGATTATAATCCTTGAGGCCATTAATTTTTTCTTTGCCAATGGTATTGACACCTTAGGTTCACTTTGGGGGTTGTGCGACTATGGAGGAATGATTTTCAGAATGTGACCGTTTCCATTTTGCAAATACATAACATATTCTTTTTATGGGTGAGAGAGAGTATTCAGGCCGTGGATTCTTAGAAAGGGATGACAGTTACATATGGGTGCTCATTGATTTAAATGTTAGGAAGGGAGACTCAATATGGTTTAACCTTTTAACTTGCAGAACGACACCAAGCATTAGGACCGATTCTATGGATAAGACAACTAAGACTTAGGATTTAGATTGTACTTTGGCATAGCCTAGTCTAGACTCGGATTTATTTTTTTTATTCGAACATTATTTTTCCTTGAAAACTTCATTTGAACATTATTTTTTGAATATTTTGCCGATGTGAAATTCAAGTTTATTTCGATTAGCGTGCTCGGTTTCGGAGCCGAACATTGTCGTCATAGGAGGCCTAACAACGACACAAAGAGTTATTTTATTTTTTACAAGTCGCTTTTAGAATCGAGTGCCTTTTCATACGCCCTCGCAGCAAATTTTTTTCGAAAAGTTTTTTTTTGCTACGTATATTTTTTTATACGCGGCCACCGAGGCTGCTGTGCTTGACCAAAAGGCCAGGCAGCAACTTCAGCGCCCAGCAGTGGGCGTGAGAAATTTTGGCGCCCAGACAGGGGCGCTGAAAATGCGTCCCTGGCTGGTTCTCGTTTTCTGTTTGCGTCTACTTTTGTTTATGCGACTTCGATTTTGCGTGCTTGCCTAATAACGTCCTTTACGCGTTGTGCAGCGTTTGTGGGATTCGTTACAGGCCATCCCGAGCGTCGCTTGTTTTTGTGGCAATCGTTCGGGTTTCCGGAACACGTATTTCGGTATAACTCTTTGGCAAATTGGTTTATGAATGTTTGGGCAATTTCTAAGGTCGTTGGTTTTCTAGCATTGTTTGTCACACACAATCACATAATTCGCTACACATAACTAACATTACATCATGAAGCAAAGTAATAATATGTCATGTAGTTTATGATAGGCTTCTATGGGTAGTATTTGCGCCTGGCTTGGTACCGCTTCTATCGTAGATCCACCACATGCCCCGGTCGGGGTAGTGCTTTCAACAGACGAATTTCGTCCCAGAAGGCCAACACGCAAGTGCAAGCCAAGGGGGCATGCAGGCGAGAGGGACCTAGTGGGCGAGCGATTGGGTTTGGGAAGGGTGTACTACTAGCGAAAGTGCCGAGTGGACAACATTCGAAGCGTATGCACCCCCCGGTTGGCGATGGGTATCCTTAGTCCCAACTCCCGAGATGAAACACCAAGGGAGCCAAGATTCGTTATGCGGTTCTGCCCGTTCACATTAATATGCTGATTTTCAGGTCGTCCCAACTTGATGGGGAAATAAACGCGGGGTAGGATCGTTTCACCCTTCGGCTATTTTGATTACCTACAAGCACGAGTATTTCCTTCACTATCCCCAGCAGAGTCGCCACTGTGAGGGGGTCGAAAAAGCACGAGGCTAATGCGTGACCTCGTCCCTCGTGGGTGTGACGCTTCTTTTTGTCGAATCAAGTGTAATTGGATTTCCTGTGAGTTTACACCCAATTGACTAGTAATATAGGAGTCGCCATTCAGTTTTTAACGACAATGAGAAAAACTGACAAAACCCGGTTATCGTGACATAAAGGGAGTGCAATTATGTTTGACCACGACGGCCGTAGGTTCCCTTGTGATCCCTGGTGGTGGGGATCGCTCAACGTACACCCGCAGGGTAGAGATTGAGGGTTCGGGGGACTGTAACTACCGAGAGGAGTACTCGCTCTTCGATAACTCCAGAGGCAGGATATCCTTACTAGCTCAGCATAAATAATCGAAGGGACATGCATTAACTATTAAAATAATCTGAGTTGATTTTAACAATATGCAACATATAGTACTAGATCGAACGCGATTATCTTATTTAGATTGTTTTAAGGGACCTAGCATGATAATCCAATTTCCCAAAAATATCATATTTATTAGGCGTGATCGAACAATCAGATTTAGTTAGTTTAACAGTTCATAAAAGGGCGAGGAAAGCAATTAAATCATAGAAAAGGGACACATTACGACGCACCCTTGAGAGGTGCGTCACGGTTCTCAGAAAACTAACCACTTTGACTTTGCTCTTTCTCCTTTTATTTAACGAATCTCAAGTTATGGGACAGGATACGTTCTGTTCGATTTATGGATCGATTGCGACAGAACGCGTGATCACTTTTGCAGCGTGAGGCTTAGGCTTAGGGGTTTAGAGTCAATACTCAAAATAATAATTGTGTGTTGTTCTTTTCACGTCGAACTTAAGGCCCTATTTATAGAAAAGAGTTCGTAGAAAGATAGAATTGTAGAACTCTAATCCACGAGGATTTAGGAAAAAACATGTACCAGGTATTTTCAGCGCCCAGGCCTGGGCGCCGAAGATTTCGGCGCCCAGAACCAGGCGTTGAAAATAGGGTCTGGGCTGTTTTCTTAGTCAGATTCGGTTTCCTAAAATCCGGAGTGTTTGAGATTTAATTGAGTCTTTTAGCGCGTATTACCCTTCTGACGGAATGCGTCTGGGCCCGTTACGAACTCTAGGCTCGTTAGGATTTTAATTAATACGTAACTCTTATTTTCGAATCGTATTAGGAATAGGATTCTTTCGCAATTTCTATCTCATTTAGGATTTATGTTGGAGTGCAACACCTAATTCTGACAGGTTTCTATCTTTAATGACTTGCCACTTTTAACAATTACCCATTACGGCAGTTACTATTTTTAGCAGGTTTCCATAAATAGCAGGTTTCTATAAATAGCAGGTTTCGGGTGAAATGAAAAGGGGAATTGAGATTCATTATTTTAAAGAAGATGCGTTGTCAAGTGGAGATTTACGTTTTCATCATCGAACCTTCCCTTTCGGGAATGGGGACGAATGAAAATATGGTTTCGTGAAATTAAAAAATTATTATTTTTAATTAGTTGGTTCGTATGGCACGAACCAAAGGCACGAACAAGGGGTGTGCGGTGCGTGTGGCTCGGCGTAGCCCATGCACGCTGCCTCCCCGTAGCACAGGCGCATCAACGCGGGCAGCCAGCAAGCGAGCTGGCGTGCCGCGCGCGCTGGCCAAGAGAGCGAGCAAGGCAGGCAGGCCTTGGCTTACGAGCAGCAAGCAAGCAGCACAGCGCTGCGTTGCCTTGCGGGCAGCACGAGCACAGCAGGGCCACGAGCAGCGACCAGCTGCGTGGTGTGCGATGGCTTGCGATGCGAGGCGATGGGCCTCGTGGCTTCGTAAGGCCACATCGTACATGGTATTGTTGGGTTGGGCGCAAGCCTAGGCCGCATTGCACAATAATTGGTTAATTTTGTTCGTTGGGCTTTAAAACTTAATATTTGCATTAAAATGGCTAACGGGGATAATTAATTAATTATTTTATTTAACTTGGGCCGGGCTAATTAAATATTTAATATTAAATTATCCGAAATGAAATGTTGGTTTGAGTGGGAGCCGCTTAATGAAATTTAAATGAAATAATTTTTTTAATTTTTTTTCATAGGGCGTTTTATTTTAATTAAATTAAATTTTTATTAGAATAAATTCTAAGGATTAATAATTCGGAATTGGATAATATTTTAGGACGCATTTATGTGAACGTACGTGATTTTTAAATAAATCACGCAAATACTTGCATATTTAATTGGGTCATTCGTTTTAGGATACGAATGGATAATTGCATAGAATGTATATTTTACGGATATTTCATGAAATACCCCCGAGTTTTCAAGTAATTCACAGAATGACCATCAAGTTCCAATAATTCACCAAATACCCCTGACAATTGACTTAATGCCCAAAATATCCTTACTGATAATGGTCCGTTAGTCCGCCGTTAGCCTAGTTTCATAATTCACCAAATGCCCCTTTTTAAAATTTATTTCACCAAATACCCTTATTATTAAACTTATTTCACCAAATGCCGAAACTTAAAAATAGCTATTCTGATGTTCCAACGGCTAGTTTTTTCGTTTGAAAAGTAGCCGTTGTTTATCGTTTTCTTATGCCTTCTTGATCCACTAAAGTCGTGATAATATCTAAAGGCTAATTATGAACAAACGTAGTAAGAAGAGAAAATAATAATGTTGATTGTGTGTTCCACTCAATACAAAGCTACGCAATTTATAGGTATCAAAATAACAAACTAAGCCTAACAATAAGGGAGAAAGATACTTATGAAAAGAATCCAAGCTTCAAAGAAAATCAATGTTCTGATTAACAAGTGGGATATCTTGAAATGACAATTTGTACATTAAACCCAAGGCATAATCCAAAAAGAAGCTAGTAGGAAAACTTATTCCTGATTTACCGCTACGATGCCAATTATGAGCTTTGGATCTATTGATTTCACAAGGAAATTTGAGAAGCACCGACTCACCGTACACAAATTCAACTCAACTGCTTCAACCCAGGGACGGAAAACACTTGAGGAGAATCTCAGAACCTGTTTCGAGCTCCTGCTCTAATATGGTAAGTGGAGGAACCAATCTCACTAATTTTCCTTTTCCAACAGTTAATATGAATAATTTAACATTCCTGAATTTCGACAAGCGTCAACTAGCGGGCCAGCTTGTACATCCAACTCTATACCAATAATGAGACCCTGCCCTCAGACTTCTTTCACTTGTTGGTTTCCTCAAAATTTATTTGCTTCAAGTCCTATTGCATCTTACTGTTTCCCCTGTTTTCATTACTTTCTCCTTCGTCTAAGCTTCCCCTGTATTGTCCTTCATGCTGCTGCCCCCTGTTTTCTTGCTCAACTACTCCCTTGCACCATCTCAGATTATTGCAAGGATCACACTTGTAGTACAACCTTTGTGGATTGAGTGTTGTATCGGAGCTTCGGATATCAAATTTCCTACCACAATAGAAAAATTGGTTAGGGACTCTAATATATGTGGACTCATTGTGTGTGGATGATGATTTTGAAACAAAACTCATAACAAAAATCTAATGAAATTAGCAAAGCAAAGCAAAACAACATCTAAATTACAAGAAACATTCAAAAAATAGGTTTTTATAGTCAAGCAAGACTAACAGCTACTTTTCAAACGAAAAAACTAGCTGTTGGAACATCATAATTTAAAAAAAGGGGCATTTGGTGAATTATGAAACTAGGCTAACGGTGGACTAACGGACCGTTATTCGTAAGGGTATTTTGGGCATTAAGTCAATTGTCAGGGGTATTTGGTGAATTATTGGAACTTGATGGGCATTTGGTGAATTACTTCAAAACTCGGGGGTATTTCATGAAATATCCGTATATTTTATGTAATGCAGGTACTCAAAGTGACTAGTATGACCAATCTAGGAAAGTTAAATACGGTTTGCGAACCATTTTATCTTTGAATGTAAAGTTTTAAATATGGTATGCGTACCATTGAAATTTTGATGTAATTTTTAATTATTTCAAGTATTTCTAGTTTAGAACTTTAAGTTAGCATTGAATGATGTTCAAGACGATGCCAAGCTAACAAGATGGTGAAGAAGATTGGATGCTTCAAGACAAGAGTTTTGGGCCATACTAGTTCACCAAGTTTGTTTATGCACTATATATTGTGATTTAATGAATATATTATGCATGAATATTGTTTGTATGTTCGATTAGATTTAGTTCACTAAATAAGCGAACCAACGTAGAAATAACTAGGTCTAAAGTAATATTGAGTTCAAAATTGCCTTCCAAATTAAGCACTTACAAAAATCTAAGGATCTGACGTAGCAGGTTTCCGCCAAAGCGAGGTGCTATTTTAGTTGACTTAGATGGTAAGGCGTCCTAAAAGAGCAGGTTGATTGTGGTTTTAACTCAAACAACAATGGAATATGTTGTGACAATGGGATAAATTATGGTATTAATTTATTAACCAAGAGTAATTTGGAGATTACTAGCAATAGGTTTTGCTTACCTAGAATCTTAAAATACTTAAGACATGCCAAAGCTTCTTAAGGATAGGACTTTTAGGGTCTTGGAATCGTTTCATTCATTTTTGGACCATGTTTTACTTTTTCATGAATGAAATGTTTAATAGCTTTAATGAATGCGTGAATGCTTTTATTCAAGTTATTAAATTATGATAAATGTTTTCTTTGCTAGTTCATTTTGTAGAATTGTAAGTCTTCAACCTTATTGCGTTCAGACTATAGAACTGCGATATTTCCTCGATCGATTGGTAACTAATTTTGAGAGCGATTCTCAAAGAAAAGGAGAATGAGAGCGTATCTTGAATGCTATTTTCTTTTACTGATCTTCATGGTTGTTTTCAAACTAAAATTTGAATGGTAGACCAATTGGACCTCATATATTGAGAATACTGGGTAGTTTTGGAATAATGAAGTATTGAGTTAAAGACTCATGTATAACCAATGGTTAACAACCAATTTTCTTTTGATTCGATAAATGAACTAGACTCATTGGATGTTGTCATTCAAATTGAATAAAAGAAAGGGACTTTGTAGGCATAACAAAGTAAGAAGATCAAGCAAAGAGTAAAATCTTTAGGACTATAAGAAAACGTGCTAGAAAGGATAGGAAAGGGGAAAAAAAGAAATGAATTCAAGATTCAATTTCTACCTAAAGGTTTGTGTTAAAAATAAACGACTTAGAAAATAAACTCATATGGTATTAGATTACCACTTGAGGTTCTAACTCTTGTTAAGAACTCAAATTCCGGGAGCTAAGTCTGCTTACTTGACCTACTAGTGGGAAATGAAGCAAAGTCTTGCTACATTAGTTGTAGGGTCATCATGTTTGTTTTAAAGTCCTTCTAAAGGCTGGAACTTAATGGCATTATGTTCCATTGATCATCATAAACAATTTCTGTTTGGACAAGAGAAAGACTCACATTCAAAGTAAACAAAAACATTCGTTGAGTGTTTATTTGAATGAAATGGTCATTTAAGGGTTGAGTCACATGATTGATTAATAAACAAACAAATCTCTTCACACTCAAACTTCAAAAGGTTCAAATCAAATATTTTGATTTGTGTTCCACATATCTTTGGCAATGTCATACGACCATATCAACAAGACAACATTCTAAGATTCCATGGCATGGATTTCTAAAAGTTGGTTAATTTAAGACACGTGGGTCTTGCTTGTTGAATATGACATAGAAATTGACTATTGTTAGAAGTTTCTAGACAATAAAGTTCATGGGCCAAAGATGGATTTTATGACTTGCCAATTTCACAAGAATTTGAGAAAATATGGCTATATTTACTCAAGGTGAAATATGTGAAATTCTTCAATGCAATTCACAAAAGGGTATAAAATCAACTTGGCAAGAATTTTGGAACATCTAGGCTAGGTCAAGGTGATGTTTGCATGAGCCACGAAAGATTATCTAGATTGTTTATATGGCATTATGACAAACACAGCTCCATAAGAATATGGTATGTCCAAATGGATAAATCGGAATCTATTCGATTAACGATAATCACGACTATTTTCCTATATAGTTTCTAAATGATACTCTCAAGTGACTATCACACTAAACAAAGTTGTCAAAGCTAAGGATAAGATGCCATAAGGATTGAACCTCGGTTCAGTACATCTTTTCAGTACATATATATCTAGGGTTGTCAAACCCAGTGGGAGTTAGTGTTTACGTCAAACAAACTCAAGAATAGATATATGTTTCTTTATGAGAGACTCATAGAAACAAAAGGTATTGATCATACCACACATCTGAGAACATATGTTTGTTGCTCTAGATAATGTCTTTTAGGAAACCATCATATTTCCAAAAAGGCAAGTGGGAGAAAAATGACCTCGAAGTGAACTTCGAGTCAAGAAACAAACAAATGTAGGATACTTAGGAGTCTTTGGAAAAGCTCCATACTTAGAAGCCTTTGGAAGAGCTTCAAGAAGACTTTAGAAGTGCTTCAAGAGAATCCTAATACTCAAAGGACTTGAGTAATGTCTTTATAGACAGTAAAGTTTGATGTTCAATACCTAGGTAAATCGTATAAGGGATAGAATTCAACCAACATAGATACATAGATATCTTGAGGAATGAAAACTATGGAGACTTTGGAAAGTGCTTCAAAAACATACGACTTACAGATTAGCTACGACGAATTAAAAAAAATCCCAAGTATGGTTGAGGCCATCAAAAACATAAGTATGGTTCGAGGCCATACAAAATGGTTTGAGGCCATTTCATCCAAAGTATCTTCATATTAAAGAATCAAATCTATGATTTGGTTGATTTGCATAAAGGGCTCACTCCCATTAATTGCATAAATGTTTTCTAAACATACAACATTGATTTACATAAAGGGTTCACTCCCATTGGTTGCAAACATGTTTCAAAACATACAAAGATGATATTGTATACACATACAAAAGAAAAGCTAGATTGGTGGTTAAAGATTATAAACAACTTCACGGCGTTGATAATGTTGAAATCTTTTTCACCAAGTCGGAATGCTTGAACTATTTTGGACAAATCTAGCAATCATTGCATATGGCAATATGGCAATTGGAAAACGAAACACCTTCCTCAATTGGACTTGTATAAAGGAATTGTGTACATCACACAATGTAAAAGTTTTGGATTCTAGATAAAAGAGCAAGCTTAAAGAAATCTATTTGTAGATTAAAGCACGCAAGTGGGAATTGGACCATGCTTTTCAACAAGGCTATTGAGCAATCATAGCTTTATGAAAATATGGATCATCTTATAGATAAGGAGTTTAGTGGGAGCTAAGTCAAGTTTATTGGTTGTATATATATGAGATACATATCTCTCTATTGAAAATGACATTCAAATTCTAACTGGTTAGATTTGAAAGTATTTTTCAATATTAGAACCATGGCGAAACTTAGAACATACTAGGTTAAAAGATCTATTGGATAGGATCTAAAGCGTTGTTTAGATTCTGTAAAAGTAATTACTAAATCAAACACAATTGAGAGACTCAAAAGAGACTCTCAACCCATATGAGTAAGTCTAACTAATGAATTCTTTAACTAAGTATAAAGCTAGGCTGTTATCACTAAAGTTAAAGATGAAGGACCTTGAAGAGGTGCCTTCACCTTATATCACATGGCAATGCCAAGATTTTAGCAAGATTCAGTATCTCTTGAAAAAGAATAAAGCTAAAGTTACATGGATAGATTTTAAAATGCGAATGGTTTTTGCATTACAATCAATCATGTATGATGTGATATACAGATCGCCAAGATAACTCGTGAACATTGGATCGTGACGAGTTTGTTCCAATCTCTATTGATCTAGATCAAAGATCATTAGAACCATATCAAGAACATCCAATACATTTGGATATGTACGATGAGCACTTGATAAGAGGAAGTGAATATGAACTAAAGTTTTGATGCTACATGCATCTGCCTAAGCAAAAGTTAAATCTTGTTGTTAGGCAAACCACAAACATACACGGGCAATTATGCGTCGTGATTAAAAGGTGGTAACATAGGTTCTAAACCATATGTGATGCATGGGAAACTGAATCAATGATTAGTTTCCAAGTTCTCAGTTGAAAGATGTATCTCCCACATCTCTGTGAACTGGTTGGAGAATTCCAAAAGGGAAGCATCACTTGAAATTCTACATAATTGAAATGGATTCATTATTGCCTAAGAAGCAATAAAAGGGGAATTGTTTTTAGTGGGAGTTCTTCCATAAACTCAGGTTGATCACAAGTATGCAATCTGGATGATTTTCTATTTTAAATATGATTATCATTCTAAACAACAATGAAAGACTAGATCATTCTATAAACATATTCAAAGATCTTTTCATTTTACATCGAAAGGCTTTCGATAGAAAATATGCTAAGAATAACAAAGTATGATAAACTAAACCTCTGAATCAAATGAGATACAACACTCATATGCAAAAATGGAATCAGGTTTGAGTTCTATGAGTGTTTTAAGTCTTGGGTGAAAGGCCTATATCTATAAAACATTAAATGCTTGATTTTGGGTTAGAGGCCCACAAATTGGTAAGCATTTGGTTTAAACATTTATCATTTATGAAATTATATTTCATAGATCATTTAATCTTGGTTTAGTATTAAATGATGAAGTCCAAGTGATTCAAAACATTCAAATGGGATGTCAAGATGGATTCTTTGACAAAGAAACACCCATAAGTGAACTTGAATATTGAAATCACAAAAGGATCCCTAATCCAGGTCATTGAATGGTTGGACGACCAATGACTAATGAAGGTTAGATTACAAGTTTATTTATAGTTCCGTTTCTTGAACTAGATGGACTGGATGTCAGAAATCATTTGCATAGATACTTATTGGATCTTGTATCGGATTCACCATGAGAACACTTTAAGAGATTAAACTCATGTCATAAGTAGTTCCAATTAATGGTGATTGGATCCTATTCCTCATAACCCGAGTAGTTACGGCTGCTTGTTTGAGAATTAGTTCGCTTTAATTCTCGCTAAACATCGCACCGTAAAAGGAGGCTATAAAAACAGTTATTGGGCGTACTATGAATCAAAGTAAGTTGTTCATAAGTTACAAGAAGGGATTTTCCTTCTACATTTGATAGGATATGGTGTTGTTGTTGTACAAGGCCTCTCGAAGAGTTAGATAATGTGAAAATGCATGGTAGTGCTCAGAATGGTTAAGGCTTAACCTTCTATAAAAGTTCACCAGTTGAACTCCGTAATTCGAGAAACACTTCTGGACCTAATAAGGATGGCTTGGATCTTACCTTATGTTCAGTAAGTAACACCAAGGGACAAAGGAATCGGAATGCACACTTGTCTGAATGACAAGCATTCCTTTCCTCCATACTTTGCCACCTCAACACCCAACTCCTCACCAATACACTCTCTAACCGTCCCCTCCGACGGTAACTCCTTGTCCCTAGGGAGAATGATCGAGGTACCCGTAAAAGACAAACCTATAAGGGCAGTATAGTCCTCAGGAGTAATATTCATCTCCACCCCAGGCAAAGTGAAAAGTGTTGGTGGTATCCCACCTGAAGGAAATAATGCCCGTGGTCCAAGTATGCATTCTATGTTAAGTCTAATAAATGCGGTTCAGTATTTATTAACAAGTTAATAATTCAGTGAGATCAAGTGAGCTGAATGCCTAGCTAGAGGCCGCTTCAGTTCAAGTGGAATTAATGATATTAATCCACAGCTTACTCTTGACTGAACCCGTAGGGTCACACAAATAGTACGTAAACGGATCAAGTATTTAATGGCATTAAATACTCTATCTATGTATATTCGGAATCGACGGATCTTGGTTTCAGTGGGAGCTGAGATCGTCACAAGCAAGAAATGAATACTCCGGAAACGATGATATTACCGGAAACGAAAATATGGATCGTATCGGAAATATAAATATTATCCAAGTCATAGATGTTGCCGGAAACGGAAACATGGTACGTATCGGAAAATATTATCGGAAATGGAAATATTGCCGAAATCGGAAATATTGCCGGAAACGGAAATATTGTCAGAATCGGAAATATTATCGGAATCGGAAAATAATTCCGGAAACGGAAATATTAAATATTTGTTCGAAACGGAAATTAATTCCGGAATCGAAAATATTAAATATTGTTCGTATCGGAAATGAACTCCGGAATCGGGAATTTAATCGGAAGCGTATCGTACTAATTAGCATCGGACGAGGCCCGCTAGACGAAGGCCCAGCACGAAGCCAGGCCATCGCCCAGCGAGCCGCACGCACCAACGCACGCCTCGACCAGGCCCAGCGCAAGGCCAGGCCCAGCCAAGGGCGCGCGCGCGCGAGAGCACAGCAGCGTGGCTTGTGCGCCTGTCGTGGGCCGCAAGGCTTGCGCGGGTGCACGGCTTGTGCAATGCTTGTGCAGGAAATCCTAATCCTATTAGGATTTGTGCAAAGATTAAAATCCTAATCCTATTAGATTTGTTTTGTTATTTAGAGTCCTAATAAAGTTCTAACTAGCAAATCCACATCCTAGTAGGATTACAATTCCTTTTCCATACTCCTATAAATAGGTGCCTAGGGTCACAATTTATGGGCACGATTGAAGTATTCAAAGGGTAAGTTTTTGAAATATAAATCAGCCATACACTTGCAAACACTAGCCGAAATTCTTAAGCACCTTAAGGGCGATTCTAGTTGGTCTAACTTGAGGCAGATCCGGACGTACTGTGGACTATCTACGGAGGGACGACATTTGGAGTCCTAAAGAATTGTTCTTGTTCGGTTCGGGCGCAGCTAGGGAAGGCACGCTACAACATGTATGCATCCATTCTATGCTAAATGATTATGTGTAAATAATATGCTTTCCTGGCTTTATGGTTTTTCCGCATGATTTATGTATTGTCATATGTATCATAACCTAACAGTGGTATCACGAGCCTCTTATTATTTTCATAATCTAAATTGCATAAACATGGTTAAATATTACAAATTTGCAAGAATTAAAAGGGGTGATTAATTTTCGTAATTGTTAATTAATTCCAAATTGCGTTTATTTAATTATACGTACGCAGTTTTTCGGCAGTTTCTTCGTTACTCATCCAAATCGAGTGATTTTTGTGTCAATTCCGCATGTAAAAGGCATTCTAAAATTTTGAAAATTTCGGCCGAACGCAGAATTCTCAAATTCGAAGCCTAACTATGACTTTTCGGAGGTTTTAGTTTTTCGAACGCAAAATTTCGTAAATTTAAGATGTTAAATTAAATATTTGCGATTCTTGTTGTTAAATCTTGAATTTTTGATTGACCTACTGTATATGTTTAACAAGTTTTAATGCCTAGCCTTGTTAATTATGCAATCTAATTTGTAATTATGATTAATTTGTTGAAAATTGGAATAATTTAGAATTAATTTGATTTTCATACTTAGTTATAATTTAATTAGATACCTATGATTAAAAACCACCATAAAAATTGTAAATTTATGTTAAATTTTTAATTTTATGACCTAGACTTGAATCCATGTCAATCGGAAATCAATAAATTAATAAATTTTCGATTTTTCGCCCTAAAATTATGAAATTAATATAATTATTAATTTGTCATTAATTTTGAAAATAAATTTTTTATTTTTATGCGATTCGCTCATATAACTTACACGCACAAAGCAATGGACGCTTCGTGTTACCCTTAAGGGGTGTTGTATAGTGCAGGCATGCGACGACGAGCTAGGGAGCTCGTCGCCCATGCGGTACGAGTGCAGCGAGCAAGGGCATGGTGCACGAGCACAAGGCAGCAGCCCTGCCTTGTGTCGTGGGTTGTGTGCGATGGGCGCATGGGCAAGGGCGAGAGCAAGGCACGAGCAGTCGCGTGTGGGCAGCAAGCGAGCTGCGCCACAGTGCGCACTGCCTCGCGAACGCGTGCGACGAGCGCTGCGCCCAGCGATGGTGAGCAGCATGCGCGTGGGACGAGCGTTGCGCCCAGCGATGGTGAGCAGCGTGCTTGTTGCGAAGAGCGCTGGCGCGCGCCTTGCGATGGTGAGCAGCAGCGATGCGACGCAGCGCATGGGCTGCGCTTACATGGCCAGCGATGGCTGTGTGCGTGTGGCCTATGGCTGTGCGTTGCGTGGGGTTGTTGCGTTACGATTAGATCGTTTTAAAAAAAAATTAATTTGAAATTTTCAGTTTTCGTAATTTTAATTAATTTTAAAATTAATAATTTAAATTGTTTTCTTGGATTTTAATTTTGAATATTATAATTATAATAAATTTTATTTATTCTAATTATTTTACTAAAATTAAAATCATGAATTAATTTAAATACGACTGAAAATAAATTAAATAAGCGGATTCAATTACAAATTTATATGAGCTTTAAATTTTAATTAAATTTGTATGTTTCCGGTTAGACTAGAAATACATTTTTATGTTTAAAATTAGTAAAGCATATGAATTTTATTGGTTTAAGTGGGAGCCCTTTTAGTCATAAACTCTTGATTAGGTCTACAAATCCTTAAGGTTAAGACAACTTGATTAGAATTAATAAGGACTGAATAATTTGTAGATTATTAGTGCTCTTGATTAATTGCTGCAAATGTTTATGTGATGCATAATGTGTTTTACTAACCAGCTATGTGGGCCATTCATGATAATGAATGGGTGAATGGTATATATTGTATATGTACTGTTTTGCAGGTTATGAAGTGACTAGTATGGCCCAAATAGGATAGAAAATATGGTCTGTGTACCATTAATTTGAATGTAATTGGTCTAAAGTACCAAAATTGTTTTTCAATTCAAATATGGTCTGCGTACCATCAAATAGTTGTAATTAGTTTTAATTATAGCTTATCCTATTTGAAGAAAATGGTGCCTCCCACGGAGATTTTCAAGACGGACTTTGAAGTTGAAGCTTCAAGATGAAGTCGGGCCATACTAGATCACATTTATCTTATGCATGTTTTAAGTTATTTATTGCTTTTAAATATGTCTTAATATGCATGAGATCAAAGCTTTATTATGTTGCATGATTAAGGATTTTAGTTTACTTAAAATCTAACTAACATAGTAAGAGCCTTAAGTTCCAAACTTAAAAATTGAGTTAAAAGGTGCCATGACAAAATATACACTTGCTTGGATATCCTTTACATCAATCTAGTAATAGTTTTTGCTCAGCGAGGTGTTACTTATTGGTCCTAAAGGGGCAAGGTACACAAATAATTGTGAGTACATGTTAGTTTCGGTGAAACTCAACGATATAAGTAAGGAGTCCTTTTATGTCATGGCAAAATCGATAGGTTTACCTAATAAGTTCTTAGACGTACCTATCAACCAAGAATAGTTTCTAGACTATTAGCAAAAGGTTTTTGCTTACCTAAGATGTTTTAGAATTAAGTCGGCAAACTGTGCTTAATTCTTCAATTATTTTAGGATCTTGGAATCATTTTATTCACACCTGCCGGAACATATAACCTGAATAAAATGCTTAATGAACATTGAATTATGCATGTATGCTAGAATTTAAGTTTATTAAGAGAAACTGTGAATGGTTATTTATTTGTTTATTCTTTTCAATTGTAGTTTTAATTATGGCAAACAACAATTCATTCAACATTCGATCAATTCTCGAAAAGGAGAAGTTGAGCGGGAAAAACTTCCTTGAGTGGCAAAGGAACTTGCAAATAGTTCTTATGCAGGAAGAAAAGGAGTATGTCCTGGAAGAGGCGATGCCTGAAGCCGCAGGCGACGGGGTCACTCAGGCAGCCCTCAATCGTTGGATTGATGCCAACAAGGATGTGAAATGTCTAATGCTCGCCACCATGAGTGCAGATCTGCAGAAAACGTTCATCAACTCAGATGCTTTCACAATCATCAGTGAGTTGAAGAACATGTTCCAAGATCTGGCTCGAGTCGAAAGATTCGAGACTCATAGGCAAATTCTTGAGACCAAGCTTAAGAAAGGCGAGCCCGTAAGTCCACATGTTCTCAAAATGATTGGACTCATTGAGAATATGAGTCGGCTGGATCAGCAATTCTCTCAGGAAATGGCTGTAGACACCATCCTCCATTCTCTTCATAACGGGTATGATCAGTTTAAACTGAACTACAGTATGAATAGTCTGGACAAAACGCTCACTGAGCTTCACGGTATGCTGAAAACCGCTGAAAAGACGATCAAAAGTGATAAGCAAGATGTGCTTATGGTGCGTGGGGGCAAGTTCAAGAAATCTGGAAAGAAGAGGAATGCTAAGAAAGGTGGCAACAAGGCCAGCCCAACTAAGCAAACTGGCGCCAAGTCTGAAAAGAGGAAGGTCAGTCAACCCACTTCTGAATCCGAATGCTTCTACTGCAAGAAGAAGGGGCATTGGAAGAGAGATTGCTTGAAGCTAAAGGAAGATCAGAAGAACGGAACAGTCGTTCCATCTTCAGGTATTTTCGTTATAGACTGCATACTTGCTAATTCAACTTCTTGGGTATTAGATACAGGTTGTGGCTCACACTTATGTTCCAATCCACAGGGACTAAGAAGAAGTAGAAAGTTAAGCAAGGGTGAAGTCGACCTACGAGTGGGAAATGGAGCACGGATTGCTGCATTAGCTGTAGGAACTTATTATTTGTCGTTGCCCTCCGGGCTAGTTTTGGAACTGGAAGAATGTTTCCATGTTCCAAGTCTTACTAAAAACATCATTTCAGTTTCTTGCTTAGATGCTAAGGGATTTTTCTTTTTAATAAAAGACAATAGTTGTTCATTTTATTTTAAAGAGATGTTTTATGGATCTGCTAGATTAGTCAATGGACTTTATTTATTAGATCACGACAAACAAGTTAATAACATAAATACCAAAAAGGCCAAAAAGGATGATTCAGATCTCACCTATCTGTGGCATTGTCGATTAGGCCATATAAACTTGAAACGCTTAGAAAGACTTCAAAAGGAAGGAATTCTAGAACCATTTGACTTAGAGGATTATGGTAAATGCGAATCATGTTTACTTGCACTACTACAAAAGTGGGCAAAGAGACCCGTCCAAAATGGCCTAAGAGATCCTCTTAGAGGGGGTCTCTAGATGGGGGGGTCTCTTTTTAAAAGAGACCCCCTCATCTAGAGGGGGTCTGTTTGTTAAAAACAAGAGACCCAATATTTAAGAAAAGGGGTCTCTTATGTTAACAGTAAGACAAATAATTTAGCTAGGGAAGAGACCCCTTATTAGAGATATGGGGTTTGTCTGTGAAAAAATTCAGACCCCATATCTAACACAGGGGGTCTCTTTGATATTTTTTAATATTATTTTATCAAACAAACTTAGACCCCATATGTACGATAACGGGTCTCTTTTTCATTTTTTAATATAAAAAAAAAGACCCATCATCTTAGATATTGGGTCTCTTTGCCAATTTTTTATTAAAAAAAATAAATAATATTATTTTGAAACAGCAGCACTATTATTGCTTAAACTTAAAATAAAAAACCAACTTTAATACAACACCAAAAATTCATATTCGACCAAAATCTTACAAAATACTTCATGGTCTATCATGAATAAAAACCCAAACATGTACATATATATATCTGAAAGTTAAAAGTACAAGAAATATATATTACTCTATATCTCCTCATTTAAACCTTGCATCTTCATCGATATGCTAATCATTTCAAGGCCGGGAAAACCACGAGCGATGCTTCTGATCCCTGAATGTGAAAGGTAGACAAATGTAGAGGAATTAGTATATAACGATAAAACAGAACACAAGACATACGGACATGATCACACTAATGCCGAAACAGACCGAGGAAGTTAACAAATATCTCTATATTCCTTCTTACAAGAATCATCGGTTTACAAACACCAATGATTTAGGTAGGTATAAGAATGAACAAAACATCTGTCTCACACAATGTTCTGAAATATTATTATGTAATACATTACCGCTCTTAGGCCTAAAAAGAATTTACAGACTCCTAAACAAGTCACCCAAACTTAATAGTGAAATGAACACTAATCCACAAACAAAAGCCTAGGCAAATGACAAGTGACAAGAATCACCTGAAAACAAATGATAGAGAAAATGAGGTACATATTTTTCAAAAGAAAAAATAAAATATCATAAAGAGTTATAGAAGAGAATCACAAGCTAGAGTTGATCGTTGCAGACGACCAGTCTTGCTAATTAATTAAGATAAGCCATCACTTACGCCTTGGCAACTTAATATGTCAAGAGTCACAATATAAACACAAGCATATATCAATTCAGATAATCAAACACCTTCTACAGAACATCTATAATATCATTCACGACCAGATTTGTAGCTTGTACCATAAGGAAAATGAGAATCATATTAAAGTGGCTTGGTGTAAACAAAACTGCTATAACCTGGCAACTAAGAAAATCACATTGTTCAAAACAATTGAAATAAAATAGCTTGGTAGCAAATACAAGCCTGTCCCTGGATAGAGAACTAGAGGACATGATAGATATTATCAATGCATAAATTAGTCGGACATATCAATTAAAAGAAAAATACAACATTCAAACTTTTTAAAGCACTAAAAGATGGAGCAAAACATACTTAAATTGTAGAAAAAATCTGTCCAGAGGTAAGATTTTTGCAGGGTCATTTTTCAAAGAAAAAACTTTGCAAATTCTCAAACATTCAATTAAAAGGAATACCAAATGAGCCAATAAAAATTGAAAATGGAGAGAGGGAAAATGAGCTTTACATATTCGTTACCGAAAGTTCCTTCAACTTCCCTTTAAGCTTTAGATTCATCCACTCTTGTGTTAAGTTAGATCTGACAACACCAACAGAACCGCAACAGCAGCAGCTCCGGCGAGGCTACAGAGTGACTTCGACGAGTCTGCCATAGGAAAGATGAAGCAGCGGAGTGAAATGAGTGAAGAAGAGGAGTGAAATGAGTGAAGAAGAGACCACAATAACACCAACCTCGACACCAATGGTTTGACAATTAGCAGCCTTCGCCGATGGCGAAGCGGGTACGCAATTCTTGCCGGAAATGAGTAAGAAATCTAGAAGAAAAAGTTAGGGTTTTATAAATTGAGGGTTTAATTCAATTCAATTTATTAATGCAATAAATTAGTAGAGAGATTACTAGTTCATAACTAGCAACGATATCGTCAACAACCACCAGAACCCCAAACAGCGGCGGCGAAATAAGGGAAGAGAGCAGAGATGACAAAATTCACATTATTGGATCAATTGAAGAAGATAAATTCCGGTGAGGTGCAGAAATGAGTGAATTAGGGATTTATAGATTGATTGACGAACATAAATCTGGGTTTTGATTGTGAACAAAGAAGTGAGAATTTTGGAATGAGTAGATCTAAGGGGGGAGTCAGGATTGGTTTTCTGTGCTTGCAACAACCTGATTAAGTCTGAAAGCTCAGACAAACAGCAGCAAAAGATTATGCGGAGGCTAATGAACTTACAATGAATGCAGGTGCATTAGTTTGTTTTGCACAATACCCAGGGACACCATCACCAATCCCAACAGCCACATGAGTTGCCCAGTTAATATAGTATTATAGTCTTGTCTATTTTACCATTCTAAGTCCCATTCAAATAGATAGTATCTATACATCTCCACCAAACGTGCTAGTTGCAAGCAGAAAGCAAGTTTATCATTCAATGAAGCCTTTATTAGTGTTTTTTCTTTTACCACAACAAAACCAAGGTCTTATTCCCAAAATGGATAAGGGTTTCATGTACATGAACCATATCGATTTTACTCAATATCAAAAATCTTTCCACTAACATATTACCTTAGGGAAAAAACCTACAAGCAATTAAATAAATAATAATTGTAACCCAAAGCTCAAGCAAAGATGAACAAACAAACCCAAAAAATGTCCAAACAAAGATGAAAACAAACCCAAAAGATTCCAATCACTTTTATATCAACAAATTTGATTACCTTCCTAAACCTTTTCTCATACCAATAAAAACTTCAGCAAAACTAACAAATTGTCATGAAAATCACAAATTATACGAACATAATGCAAAACTATAATTAGATACCCGAACATTAATAATTATAATTCACTATTATCACAATGTTGTTGGAATCTAAAAAAGAAAACGATAAATCCCGATGATCTAAAACCAACAAAATCACCAAAAACACGCATCTGAATAACTTTCTTGTATTAACTTGCGAAACAAATTAAAATTACCAGAACAGCTTGGTAGGCAGAGAGAGTATTCTTAGCCGCCTCCTTCCTCTCAGATCTAGTGGTCAACTCAGCATTAGTATCAATCGAAACAAGAATAAATTCAATCAATTTCAGGTAACATCCCAGATGTAATGAATCGAATAAATAACCCTAATTCTCCTGGAAATCGTGAAAAATATTCGAAAATTCTTCAACTTCACTTCGACCTTGCGATTCATCCCTTGTCTGCTCGATCTGTTGATTGAGCTCATCGACTGGAATCTGCGTACAAACCTCCATGAATTATACGGATTTCAATGACCGAATTTGCATTGTTGCTTAAAAATTGAAATTTGATTTTGAAAATTAGGGTTTTTCATTCAACTCTAGTGAGCTGCAGAAATTGGTGATATTGGGGAGTGATTGAGGAAGATAAATTGGAGTTTTGATTGAGAACAAAGGAGTGAAAAGTTTGGGATGCGATTTTGCTATAAATTCGATTAGATCTGAAATGGGGGAGTAGGGTTGGGTTTTCGCTGGTAGAAGGAAGGAGAAAAGAAAATTGGGCGTTAATTAAATTAAACAATGACTATTTTCCGTATGAATTAAATTAAACAGATCCCTCATGGTAGTTAACGGCTCTCTTCTTTTTTACACTCCGTGGACCCCGCTTATATAAGAGACTCTGTATCTGTGAAAATGGGTGTGTTGTGTATCTTTTATTTTCCGGGTTAATAGAAGAGACCCGTTATTGATAATATGAGGTCTTTTTAACTAAAGAGACCCGTTATGTATTCAAAAGGGTCTGTTTTTAGGGATCTCTTTGGACATTTTTGTAGTAGTGTTGGCAAAATGACAAAGCAAACTTTCTATAAAGTTGGAGAAAGAGCAAATGAACTATTGGGTTTAATCCATACAGATGTATGTGGACCAATGAGTACAAATGCTAGAGGTGGTTTCAGCTACTTTATCACTTTCACTGATGACTTCAGTAGATATGGTTATGTCTACCTAATGAAGCATAAGTCTGAATCCTTTGACAAATTCAAGGAATTTCAGAGTGAAGTAGAGAATCAATTAGGCAAGAAGATTAAGGCACTGCGGTCTGATAGAGGCGGTGAATATCTAAGCTATGAATTTGATGACCATCTGAAAGAATGTGGAATTCTATCAGAATTGACTCCTCCTGGAACACCACAATGGAACGGTGTGTCGGAACGGAGGAACAGAACCTTGCTAGACATGGTCAGGTCAATGATGGGTCAGGCCGAACTTCCAATAGAATTTTGGGGACATGCACTAAATACAGCTGCACTCACTATAAATAGAGCTCCGTCTAAAGCTGTCGAAAAGACTCCATATGAGTTATGGTTTGGAAAGCCTCCAAATGTGTCTTTTCTTAAGATTTGGGGATGTGAAGTATACGTCAAACGATTAATTTCAGACAAACTTCATCCGAAATCTGACAAATGTATCCTTGTGGGCTATCCAAAGGAAACAAAGGGGTATTACTTCTACAATACATCTGAGAACAAGGTGTTTGTTGCTCGAGATGGTGTCTTTTTGGAGAAAGATCACATTTCCAAAATGACAAGTGGGAGAAAAGTAGACCTCGAAGAAATTCGAGTCGAACAACAAACTTTAGAGAATGCTCAAGAAGACATTCAGGATGAAACTCAAAGATCTTTAGAAGAATCTGGTGAGAATCATGGTCAATCTAGAAATGTTACCCCGCGTAGATCGCAAAGATATAGATCTCAACCGGAAAGGTACTTAGGTATTTTGACGAACGAGAGCTATGACGTTCTATTACTTGAAAGTGATGAACCTGCGACTTACAAACAAGCTATGACGAGCCCTAGCTCCAAGCAATGGCAAGAAGCCATGCAATCTGAATTAGACTCCATGTCTGAAAACCAAGTATGGGATTTGGTCGATTTGCCAGATGGCTACCAAGCCATTGGAAGCAAATGGGTTTTCAAACTGAAAAAGGACAAGGATGGGAAACTTGAAGTTTTCAAAGCTAGATTGGTTGCAAAAGGTTACAGGCAAGTCCACGGTGTGGATTACGATGAAACCTTTTCACCAGTTGCAATGCTAAAGTCTATTCGGATAATGTTAGCAATCGCTGCATATTACGATTACGAAATATGGCAGATGGATGTCAAAACTGCTTTCTTAAACGGCATTTTAACAGAAACTGTGTTTATGACACAGCCTGAAGGTTTTGAGGATCCAAAGAATGCTAAAAAGGTATGCAAGCTAAAGAAATCAATCTATGGATTGAAGCAGGCATCAAGGAGCTGGAATATACGTTTTGATGAAGCAGTCAGTGACTTTGGTTTCATCAAAAACGCAGACGAATCTTGTGTATACAAGAAGGTCAGTGGGAGCAAAATTGCTTTCCTAGTATTATATGTCGACGACATATTACTTATCGGAAATGACATTCCTATGTTGAACTCTGTCAAGATTTGGCTTGGGAAATGTTTTTCGATGAAGGATCTAGGAGACGCACAGTACATATTGGGCATCAAGATTTACAGAGATAGATCTAAAAAGATGATTGGACTTAGTCAAAGCACTTATATCAATAAGGTGCTTGATAGGTTCAAGATGGCAGACTCCAAGCGAGGCTACCTACCCATGTCTCATGGAATAACTCTAAGCAAGACGTAGTGCCCAAAAACACTTGATGAGCGTAGACGAATGAATGGGATTCCATATGAATCATTGATTGGTTCAATAATGTATGCTATGATATGTACACGCCCGGATGTTGCATACGCACTCAGTGCTACGAGCAGATACCAGTCAGACCCAGGAGAGGCGCATTGGACTGCTGCCAAGAATATTCTGAAGTACCTGAAAAGGCACAAAGATGACTTCCTGGTCTATGGTGGAGATGATGAATTAATTGTTAAAGGCTATACGGACGCAAGTTTCCAAACCGACAAAGATGATTTCAGATCACAGTCTGGGTTTGTCTTCTGCCTCAACGGAGGTGCAGTAAGCTGGAAAAGTGCTAAGCAAAGCACCATTGCGGATTCTACAACTGAAGCGGAGTACATTGCTGCACATGAAGCAGCAAAGGAAGCTATATGGCTAAGGAAGTTCATAGGCGAACTTGGTGTAGGCCCCTCCATTAAAGGACCAATAGCCCTGTATTGTGATAATAACGGAGCTATTGCACAGGCAAAGGAGCCTAGACACCACCAGAGAGTCAAGCATGTACTTCGTAGATTTCACCTTCTACGAGAGTTCGTTGAAAGAAAAGAAGTCGAGATAAGCAAGATTGGAATTGATGACAACATATCAGATCCATTGACTAAACCTCTGCCGCAGGCGAAGCACAACTCGCACACTGCAGCTATGGGAATCAAGCATATTGGAGAATGGCTTTGATATCCTTGTTTAATGTTTTAAAGTTTTAGAGTTTAAATCTTTGTAAAAAATTATTGGTTAATCATTCACAATAAATGAATAGAATTCATTTTTCCATTTAATTTGTGGTTTATTAAATGATGAGTCCCTTCAAATTGACAATTTATTCAAGGTAGACTGTCAGGACTAGTCCTGTGACTAAGAAATGTCTATCAAGTGAACTTGAATGTCAAAAGTTGAAAATGGTCCCTGGTCGGAGTTTTCTATAAAATTGGACGCATAGAAAACGTTAGACGACTAGAATGCAAGATGACTAGTTCTGTTTCTTGAACTATGTGGACATGGCAATGTCATAATCATTTTCATAGATACTTACTTTGGGAAGACTAGTATCGGACAGACCTATGAAACTTTACTGTAAGAGATGAAAATCTGTCATAAGTAAATTTCATTAAAATTATTAGACACTAAATCCTCAATACCTGAGTGATTTGAGATTACTTGTTTAAGAACTGGTTGCTTTGACGTTGACCAACCGTCGCACCATAAAAGGAGGCTATAAAGGCAACGCTCAGGTAATCACCTATCAAACGAAGTCTAATCTCAAGATCGCAAGATTGGGATTGTCCTCCCATAAATCGGGATGAGATGCTTAAAAGTTGTACAAGGCCACTCGGAGAGCTAGAAACTGTGAAATGCATGGCCGTGCTCGGATGAATCATAGGCTATGATTATCTGTTTATTTGATCAGTTGAACTCTGAAACCGAGAAACACCTCTGGACATAATAAGGATGACAACTCTTACCTTATGTTCAAGAGCAAGCATCGAGCGACAAAGGAATTAGGAAATGCACACTTGTCCCTAAGGACAAGTGGGAGACTGAAGGAAATAATGCCCTTGGTCCAAGTATGCATTTTATGTTAAGTATAATAAATGCGGTTCAGTATTAATTAACAAGTTAATAATTCAGTGAGATCAAGTGAGCTGAATGCCTAGCTGAGGCCGCTTCAGTTCAAGTGGAATTAATGATATTAATCCACAACTTACTCTTGACTGAACCCGTAGGGTCACACAAATAGTACGTAAACGGATCAAGTATTTAATGGCATTAAATACTCTATCTATGGATATTCGGAATCGACGGATCTTGGTTTCAGTGGGAGCTGAGATCGTCACAAGCAAGAAATGAATACTCCGGAAACGATGATATTGCCGGAAACAGAAATATGGATCGTATCAGAAATATAAATATTATCCAAGTCATAGATGTTGCCGGAAACGGAAACATGGTATGTATCGGAAAATATTATCGGAAATGGAAATATTGCCGAAATCGGAAATATTGCCGGAAACGGAAATATTGTCAGAATCGGAAATATTATCGGAATCGGAAAATAATTCCGGAAACGGAAATATTAAATATTTGTTCGAAACGGAAATTAATTCCGGAATCGGAAATATTTAATATTGTTCGTATCGGAAATGAATTCCGGAATCGGGAATTTAATCGGAAGCGTATCGTACGAATTAGCATCGGACGAGGCCCGCTAGACGAAGGCCCAGCACGAAGCCAGGCCATCGCCCAGCGAGCCGCACGCACCAACGCACACCTCGACCAGGCCCAGCGCAAGGCCAGGCCCAGCCAAGGGCGCGCGCACGCGAGAGCACAGCAGCGTGGGCTGTGCGCCTGTCGTGGGCCGCAAGGCTTGCGCGGGTGCACGGCTTGTGCAATGCTTGTGCGGGAAATCCTAATCTTATTAGGATTTGTGCAAAGATTAAAATCCTAATCCTATTAGATTTGTTTTGTTATTTAGAGTCCTAATAAAGTTCTAACTAGCAAATCCACATCCTAGTAGGATTACAATTCCTTTTCCATACTCCTATAAATAGGTGCCTAGGGTCACAATTTATGGGCACGATTGAAGTATTCAAAGGGTAAGTTTTTGAAATAAAAATCAGCCATACACTTGCAAACACTAGCCGAAATTCCTAAGCACCTTAAGGGCGATTCTAGTTGGTCTAACTTGAGGCAGATTCGGACGTACTGTGGACTATCTACGGAGGGACGACATTTGGAGTCCTAAAGACTTGTTCTTGTTCGGTTCTGGCGCAGCTAGGGAAGGCACGCTACAACATGTATGCATCCATTCTATGCTAAATGATTATGTGTAAATAATATGCTTTCCTGGCTTTATGGATTTTCCGCATGATTTATGTATTGTCATATGTATCATAACCTAACACCACCACCACTCCAAAATCAACCTTAAGAACCGCCTAGATGCGTTACGGCGCACCACCTCCCTAAAAACGCACACGGACCGGTACAAGGGGCAGTCCTCCATTACCCTCCGCGTCCGCTCATCTAGCCCGTCCAAGCGCTGCATGGACACGGACCCAACATAACGATAGCAAGCAGGATCTAACCCAGCTCTACCGGCCTGGAACCGAGACACCACGTGATGGCCCAGATCATAATGCAGATCGACCCTATCAAACTCAATAAGGCCCAACCAAGTCGGCTCCTCCTAAGGGTCAGACTCCTCTCCTCTCGTAGCCGCCAATGGAGGACTCGAAGAACTACCCCTAGTCCTCTGAGAAGCCCGAGTAGCTCGACGAGTAGGCTCACGCCTCATCGAGCGAGAAGGAACTACACGTGGATGTACCACGTAGTCTGAAGCATCCCCTTCCTCAGAAGAGGACGTAGGATCACCTGAGATGCTAAATTTTGCAAAGAACACGAAAACTGTAAGGCATCATACCTTAAGCCCGACAATGCAAACAAGTAACATTCCAAAATTCTGAGCATCTCAAACCAGTGGTATCAAACAATTTTGTTCCCTAAGTATGAACATGTTTCTAAGTTCAAAATTAGTAATAAATTCATACATGCGAAATTGACCACAACCAACTCCGAATAACAAATTCATGCATTTTTTTTATCATTCGTAGACCATGTAAACCGCAAGCAACACACCAAGAACACCTACATTGTGCCCCAACATCAATCCGTAGGCACACTTGGGGGCTAATTTTGAAAATGCTCAAAATTACCCAAAATCAACACACTTGCAAATATTAACATGCCTATGCACTTAACATCATATATAAGCAAGAAATTCCAAGAAATTGGGGCAAAATAAAGAAACCCCAGTTCAATTTGAGCATGAAATTCCATACGAATATTTACTCAAAATCAAGCCAAACCTCGAGTTAAATCCAAAATTACTAACATATATTTGATCTAGGATGACTTAGGAACAATTTTGGTGAAGCAAGCAAGCAAATCCGAGTAGAAATCAGTGAAGGAAGTTGAGAGAAACTCGCGAAAATGGCGAAGCTGTCGCACTGTTGCTCGTATAAAAAGAAAGCATGCGCTGGAATTCTCCAGCACATAAATGTGAGCGCTGGAAATTCCAGCCCAACACATGCACGCGCTAGATTTTTCTGGCGCAACATTATTCTCACTCAGAAAACTGTCGGGCCACTTCGCCCTTTTGCACGCCAAATAACCGTTAATTCCACCCCATTTTCCTTCCTGCTGAAAAAGTAACGGTATTTCAAAAAACAATTCTTTTATTATTTTCAAACAATAATAATTCACTTTGTTAAGCCCACCAACAGGCAGCACATTTCGGGAAGTAACCCTGCCCCCCTTTGGGTAACGGTCCTCCAAAACTTCATAAATTACCTAAAATTTTCAAAACTCCAAGAAATTCCTAGTTAAGGATTACCATATTCCTCATTCCCAGTTAAGGATTACTAGATTCCCCATTCCTAGTTAAGCATTACTAGATTCCTCATTCCCAATTAGAGGTTACCAGATTCCTCATTCCCAGTTAGGGTTACTAGATCCTCGTTCCCAGTAAGAAGTTACCAAATCCTCGTTCCCAGTTAGAGGTTACCAGGTTCCTCATTCCCAGTCAGGGGTTACTAGATCCTAGTTCCCAGTTAGAGGTCACCAGATCCTCGTTCTCAATTAAGAGGTTACCAGATCCTCGTGCCCGGTTATAGCTTACCAGATCCTCGTTCCCAGTTTGAGGTTTTACCCGCTCCTCGTTCCCAGTGGAAGTCACCCGTTCCTCGTCCCAGTTTGTAGTCTATCCCTTTGTCATCAGTAAAAGGTCTTTATTATGTATTTTATCTTTTGAAATTTTGTATCCTGTCATAAAAAATCAAGTTAAGTATCTGTTTTCGAAAAACTCCATCTACCATCTGAACATCTTCAATGACTCTGTGAGAAGTCTGTTCAGGTCAATAGGCTCCCAATGACTCGTGAGGGAACTATTGAAATTCCTAGTGATGACCCTTAAGTCAAATGTTATCACTCGGGGGCTCGTGAGACCCTCGCCTCAATTTATTTTTAATCAGACTAAATTCTAGACGCACTCCGTCTACCAATACTTTGATTATCGTCTTGCCCAGGCTCAATCAAAGTGGGGGCTAATTGTAGACGCCTACATTTGTCCCTAGGCCCGAAGCGGTGTGTTCGATGATGAAACCAAAAAATGCTTGACTAAGCATTTGTAAGCATGCGACGAAAAACTTGTGACTGACTGACAATCCCGAAAACCATATTTCCATTTTTAGTAACTGCTATTTATAGTGATTTTTATGCTTAACCGATGCCCAGAAAGGTAACCTATAAGATAATTTTTCAAGTGATTGCATTGCATTACAATTAATCCTTGGAGAAATGATAGAAGTTGCATTTCAACTGATATCCTTAAAAGAGATAAAACCGTGAGTGAGATATTAGATTCGGATAAAATCGGATAATACTGGAAAAGTGTAAGTAAAACACCAGCGCTAGAAAATTCTAGCACTAGGCGCACATGCATCACAATTATTCCAGCGTACCAAAGTCAGCGCCACTATATTCTGGCGCTACAGTTTGGTTCTCACCCAATCAAAGCAAAGATAAAGTTTTGAACAGCTGTCAATGACTCAGCACGAATCATATCTGGCGCTTCCTTTGCTAGCGTTGGAATATTATAGCGCACCTGATCAGAACGCTAGAATATTCTGGCGTTGCTGGTTGCATTTCAGTGAACTTCTATATCTTCCAATATCTATCCTATTCCGGCATGTTACACTATAAATAGACCCTCTGGATTCCGGAAAATAACACACAATCCCCGCATAATACCCTAATCTTGAGTATTGACCGAAGCTTCCCTCTGTCCTATACCCGCGATCGTCTATCGTATTAACACACTGTTAAGCAGACCTACCCCGCACGACTTCTCGATCTAGTCTAAATACTGTCGAAGTTCTGAGCAAATCTCTAGTCTAAACACACAAAACTCTAGAAGAAACCCACCCCATAATTAGCCAGTTACCAGAAAGTTCAAACACTAAAAGGAAAGCTAGAAAAGTCAAATGGTTAGTGTTCCTGAGATACGCAGCATAGCCTACGCTATAATATAACCTGAAATCTACCTTTTACTGCTTTCAAAACCATATAAATCTGTTCACTTAATCTGTTTTATTAATCACGCCTAAACAAGATAATCTCTGGACAAACCGGTTTATTGCTAAGTACCTTGAAATAATCTAAATCACTCCTTGACGTTGTTTAGTTAATCATCTGTGCATTAAAACCAACTCATATTAAAAATGTAGCCTAACGCATGTCCCTTTAGTTGTCGCATTGAACTAGTAAGGACGACCGCGTGGGCTAATGCTAGGCACTCCCAGTATTAGTAAACGTCCCCCGAACTCTCAATCTCTACTCTGTTGGATGTATGTTGAGCGATCTCTATAATAGGGATCACAAGGGAACCTATGGCCATTGTGACTCAAATATGTTTGCACTCCATGCATATCACGATAACCGGTGACTCCTTAAGACTAGTAAACAGAGGCTAACGCCCACAGCTAGTTCCTATTTACTTAATATGATTTCCACATCCAGAGGGGAAAGTCGTGCGGTCCATATTCTTAAACGCCCGTCGTGTTTTTCGACCCCCTCACAACACCGACGTACAAAGAATGGTCTGGATTGCAGAACATCTTGACCATTCTACGTCCCATCCGAAAACTTTGACTTGCGATTTCCTAGTCGAAAGCTCGGTCAAAGTGGGCGCTTTTGTAGACACCTAATTTGTGTCTCCCCATAGGGCCGATGAAAAAACCATTAGCTTAGCTTCAAGGCTAGTGCAACTCCGAGTGGAAGCCCTAGTTGCTAAGATACAATGAACTTATTCCGAGTCCAATTATCCAAAATTTAATTCCCAAGTCCGTTTCGATCTCAGAACTTGGTACAAAATGCAATTCAAAAATACAAAATTCAAAATCCAAACACAATCTCTCAAAATGGATGCCACGATCATTCTCCGAGGCATGTTTCCCCTCAAAATAACATTGAGTAATCCAAAATAGGGCGCCGACCCACAGAACCGAGCATCCCGGGCGCTGAACCGCAAAAACCGAACAAAATCAGTGCAAATCAGCAATCCCAAAAATGGTGCAAAAATGTCGCTTTCGCATACGAAAATCAAGAAGATTCCTTCGTTGGTCCCCAATCCAAATACACACAAGAAAGGACGGTTGTCCTTTAGGGCCATCAACGCGCAGAGAGGTCAACCGTCAGCGTCCTTTCTGACAGTAGGCATGGCGCTTAGCGCCGAAGGGGCATTGCGCTAGGCGCTAGGCGCTGGCCACGCTGGTAGTTTCCGACCTCTTTTCCTATATAAACACCCATTTTTACACAAACGAGGAGAGAGAAAATGAGAAAAAAGACATAACGTCGTAAAGAAAAAATTATTCTCTCAATATACAACTCTCCTAAAAATACAAATTTCCTAAAATCTTGAAGTACTAAAAATCAAAGCAATTGGAGAAACATCTTGGAAGCACCATCATAGAAAAACTAGGTAATTTGAAGCCCAAAATCTCTATATTTCCATGCTTTAATCTTCTAATTGCAATTAATCCTATGATGTTTAGTGAGTACATAACTTACTTAAACTAATTTGTACAAAAGGAGTTATCTTTAAGGGGTTTCATACTTGAATCCCCCTTAAATGATCTTTTATACTCCATTTCAAGTTCAAAGTTCTAATAGTTAAGGTTTATTTTCCAAAATAATGATTAGTAAATGAGGTTTTCATTCTTAAAATACTCTTTACAACAATCATCATACAAGTTTTACAAAAACCCTAGCTTTATTAATGTTCAAGGATGTTTCAAGAATTGCAATTCCTTCTTCAAACTAGAACACATTGACATCAAAGTTTCATGTTCAATATTCAATTTCAATACTCAAAGTTCAATGATGTTTAAATTATAGAAAACTCTCTTTAAATTAGAACTAGTTCAAGTCTTCGAGCATATTAAAGGTGATATATTTTAGCATAAAAGTTCTAATCTTTAAGAATCTGGTCTCCTAATTTCAATACTCAAGTTGAATATTTAAGTCCAATATTCAAGTTCAATTTAATATTCAAGTTCAAAATTGATAATACTTTTTAATGAGCAACCTCATTTTAAAGTTAGATTCTTTCAAAGTTTATTCCATGGGAAACCAAGTCATACTTGATCAAGTGTTTCTCGTTTGGATTTCCAACATCGCACCTTCAATTTCTAGTATTACAATTTCAATTATTTAATGATTTCACATGCTTATTTAATTGCTTGCTTCAATATTAGACGCTTCAATTTTGAACCTTTATTATTCATTGAATTTGGTTACACCTAGTCCACTCTAGGTGGTTTATAACTTTACTTATTGCACCAGTTATTTCTAATGTGATGCTTTGCTTTATTTTTTATTGCTTTCATCACCTAACATGCTAAATCAACAATATACAAAGTTCCAATCACGCTGAACAAATATAATTCTTGGACAACCCGACTAGATTCCTTTAATCTCTATTATATAAAGGAACGGCTGAGGGCTTAATGGTAATAACACTTTTCGTGTCCCCAGCCAAAAATACCAAAACACCCTCCTTTAGTTGTATCGTGCTGAGCATCATTTAGCCCTAAACTACCCTAACCCTTCTCCCCTCCCCGTTTTCTCTCTCCTTCCTCCAGTTTTCTCCTTCGTCCCTCTTTGATCTTCTTCCTCTAATCCTCTTCCACCAAATTTGAGCCGCTAAATTCCTAACAATTTCTAATTGTCTCAAACCATATTCTTTTGATTCTTCTACAAAGACACAACCCGATTGTTCAACTTTGGAATCGAAAGGAATCTCAACATTTGGTTCAAAAGGCTGAATTGGGGCTGTTATTTGATCATCCAGGGGAACATTGTACGGTTTTGAAAGGGTTTTAAGGAACTTTCTGCGCGAGAAAGGTTTTGAAAGGATTGTCAATTCGTTTTTTATTATTTTTATTTTTATTTTCAATTTCTCAGATTTTGTTATTTAATGTTCTTTCAAATTCAAGATTTTGTTGAAGATCTAGAAATTAGCGGATTTACAAGTATTTTCTTCAATTTTCAGTTGGATTCGAGTTCAATTGGAGTGTTTATCCGGTCCGCCGACCTAGCCCAGACTTCATCGCAAGAACGTACCCTATATTTCTCGCTTTCAAAGAGGTAAGCTCCCTCCCTCTCTTAATTTCTTCGGGTTTGGCGACAGCGGTAATTGTTAAAAAAATTGGAACTTTGTCTTTTTTTCCAGTGGGATTGTTCTTGAAATTGTTAGAATTATTTGAATTAGCAATGTGAAATTGGTAGGACTTTAATATTTAAAGAAATTCGATTTTTCTTTTCTGGGAAGTAGCAATTGCATCAAGTTTCTTGCCTTTTGTAGCTGAAAAGGCATTTGAATATGATTGTTCAGGATTGAAATTAGTATGATGTGTTTTGATTTTAAGGAAAAGAATTAAATACTATCAAGCTGCTGATTCCTTCTGCCATTAGAATTTAGGAGTGGGAATTTAATTCTTGAAGTTTGATGCTGAAAAGGCATTTGAATATGATTGTTCAGGACTGAAATTAGTATGATGTGTTTTGATTTTAAGGAAAAGAATTAAAATCTATCAAGTTGTTGATTCCTTCTGCCATTAGAATTTAGGAGTGGGAATTTAATGGTGAAAAGTGTCTCATTTGTTTGTAGGTTGAGATGATGGTGATTATGATGATATGAAATCGAAAATGGTTCAGCAGAAAGTCGAAGATAGACAGCAGCGCCGGGTCAGATTTGTATTAACTTCTTTAAAAGCCACAAAGTTGGGTTATAAATAATCGATTTATTGGAATTTATTAGCTGATTGATTTGTTGGGTTCCTCTACTTTTCCTTCCATTTTTGTAATTGATCTCAGTTTGGCGCAGTGGTTGACATGGCGATTGCGGTGAGGAATCGTCGAAAAAGTTGGCACAACTCATTCGAACTCGGTCTGGCGCGCACAGAGCTCTCAAGGGGATTAGATTTATCAGCAAAACTCAAATGGTATGACATCTTACATAATTTCAGTTTAAAATCTAGCATAGGTATGGATTTTGAATTTGAAAAATAAAATATTTGGGGAATTTTTTATTTTTTTCTGTTTTGATAAGAATTAGGATTTTTAATTAGGTGTTGATAATTTATTTTCGTTTTGTGATTATTTTCAGGCACGTAATTCTTCCAGCTGTTGTTGTTAAACTTCTCTGAAGGACCTGATTGGTCTATGAATATCGAGATCTGTGATATGTTGAATCATGATCCTGGGTAACTCAATTTTGATTTTGCTGTAGTTACTATTTGATTGTTTTATGTTGTTAATTAGATTATTTTGAATGTTTAGAGCTAGGTTAATATTGATTTTAGTTAATATATTCAGTTCTCTCTCCTCCCTTTAAAGGTCAATCAAAATTCTCTAATCTCTATCTTGGGAAATCCCCAATTCGATAATTAGGTATTTAAGATACTCAAAATTTATGTTATTTTGAGTATTGCAGAGGTGTATTTAAAATATATCTAACCTGAGTTATACTCAAAATTTCTGTTATTTTGAGTATTATAGAGGTGTATTTAAGATATACCTCTGTAAAATTATTTTGAGCATTGCAGAGGTGTATTTAAGATACTCTAAATTTCAAAATAGGTATTTGGAATAATTAGTTTGAGATTATTGTCACGAGTTTATGTTTGAAGCAATCAATCATGAACTGAAATCGGGAAATGCTGTTACTTAATTTGCTGATTTTAGAAGTGATGACAATGTATAGAAAATATAGGAGGATTACTTTCTTGAAGTTGTAAATGATAGTCATGTGTGGATGAATGTTAAACCAAAATTACAAGGATGTAGTATGTGATATATTGATTATTGGATTGTTGTTTGTGACTCAAGCTATCAGTAGTGTACTCAATTCTAGGGAAATTTTAGAACATTACAGTGTCTGTATGCAAAGAGTGGACAGTGAAACGTGCAGGGAGTTAGCAAAGAATTGGTGATAGAGATGCTTTTAGAATTGACAAGTGACGGGAAGCCACCAAATTTCCTGTTGTGTATAGGTGATGATCTTGACCTTACATTAACATAATTAATGTTGAGGTATGTGGTTCTAAGCTGTATGTTTTTAGCAATCTTTTTCATCTAGGTGCAGGAGATACTCTAGAGTCCAAAAGTGAAAGTGAGCAAAGAGTGGGCTCGGTTAATCCCTTCAATTGACTATTATTCTGGAGTATCCTTTTGTCTGAAGTTTGGTACCATTAATTCTGTTCACGCTCATTATAAATTCTCACATGTTTTAATCTGAATTCATTCTAATTTGTGATTAATTGTATTGATACTCTGTTGAATATTGTATATTATGCTAAACGTTATGACCATCCCTGGCTTTCTTGCAGCATATATGTGTTGGATTTAGTCATTGGCGTTTATTTTGTTTTTGTTAGTTAGGGGTTAGCATTTGTTAGGTTGTTAGATCTGTTAAATTTGGATTTTGGGCTGTTGTAGTTTTAATTGAATTTGATATCTTTTATGTGGGACTTTTTGTTGTTAATTGTGGTGATATCTTGATTTTGAATAGTTGGGTGTAAAATGGAATCTGCATTTCGAAGCTAGGGGTTGATTTTTGTACTAATTGGTATATTTGGGGTATTATTGCTCTGGTTATGCAGGGTTTAAGCTTTTGTTGTTTTTTTCAGAAAAAATAAGCTACATTGCAGTGGTATGCTGGTCGGGATGCTCTGCAAATCTCAAACCTCCGGAACTAGACCCTTCCGTATTTGATTATGATGACGTGAAATCGAAAATGGTTCAGCCGAAAGCCAAAGATAGACAGCAGCAGCGCAAGATTGGAAGAAAATGCTAGGGATGGATGATTTATGCAATTGAAGAAAACATATCATATGCGAGAATAAACTCTTGGAAGCAGAGAAAATTTATATACCAATATTGTCATAGGAAATTTTTTGAACTTTATATACATTTTTTCTTGCTTATTAGTTGTGGTGATTAATTGTTATAACATAATTTTAATTTTTTTTATTATCTAAGATTTATATATATACTCCCGCACGCATCGCGTGCATATAAGACTAGTTTTACTTAAAGCAAAGTGATCACGTACAAATTTGTAAACTTTATGTTTTAAAATGCATGCCAAACCTACCTAAACATAGGGTTATGATTAGAATTTCATGTACGAAAACGATCCTTGTCTTGAATAAATTTAACTTGCTAAATCTTTCTAAATAAGTGTCTAGTTCCCTTACTCGAATCTCTATTCATTTTCAAGTCCTATGACTTATCTCGAGTCATGGTCTTTCCAACCCGGACCCTGAAATTTGTTTGGTGGCGACTCCATCGAAATTCAACGTTATAACCCGTAGGGGCATTTTTACACATTTTGCATGATTGAATTTCGATTTTTCAAAGTTCAAACCGATTAATGTCATTAGTGCGAACCTAGTGTTTGGCTCCCCTTGAAGTTGGATTGTTAAAAATCAAGCCAAACCTAATGATCGTGCTTCTTGATAAATCGGCCAAGTTTGAGTTTTTGGTGGTTCCTAAACGGGATCCATCAAGTGTTCAAAACTTACATTAAAAGATCTAAATATACAAAGTACAAATTACGAGACTAAAAATAGCCCCCTACAAGCATCCAAAATTCTCTCGAGTCTGAACGCTTAATTTCTTTCTTTTTTATCTAGAAAAGGCTCTTTCTAGTGAGCTTGATCTAATTCTAGACCGTGAAGTGCAATATTAAGCCATAAGAGCGAGATCGAATTGGATTTTATAAGGGGACCAGAACACCAGATTTTCCCACTTCTCTACAATTCTCGGAAGGAAGAAAGTAATATCCTTTTCTCTAGAATAATGCGGGTCAAGAGTTGTACTCGAAGGAGGAGATTGAATCACATATCCTTTATTTCTTCTCTAATATCTTTACTACTGACAATTGTGAAATCTAGGAATCCTTTACCTCCCAAAACTTGATCCTCTGTGCTCAAATTCCTTCTCTTAGTGAGGTAAAGTCTGCAGTCTTCTCTATTGGGCTGGACAAAACGCTCTAGTCTAGATGGTTTCCATGGCTTTTGTTTAAAAAAATTATGGGATACGGACGAAGATTTGGTTGATTTAATCCAAAGTATTTTTCTACAAAAGTGTCCCCCTAAACTAAACAAAACCTCCTCTGTTTTAATCCCTAAAGTGGAAAATCTAGTTAAAAGCACAAGTTTTAGACTGTCAGTTTGTTGAACTCGTCATAGAAGGTGGTCACAAAAATTCTTGTTCAAACAATCAGACCCCATCTTCATTCCATTATCTCCCCTAACCAAAACAATTTTATTCCGGGTTGAGGGTGTGAGACTAAGCTAATAGTCGCCTCCAAAATTCTTCACTCCATGAAAAAAAGAAAGGGAAAAGGGGTTCTTTTCCATAAAACTCGATCTGGAAAAACCCTTTGATAGGCTTGAATGGCCATTCATCCTTCCTGCATCCAGTCTTTCAATTTTGATGTGAACACGATTGAACTAGTTATGAGTTGTTTCACCCCCGGGACTTCTTCCATCATTGTTAATGGAAACCACACCCTATCTTTCACTCTTGCAAGGGGAATCCGCTAAGAAGATACCTTGTTTCCATATCATTTTATTCTTTGCGTGTAGTTCCTTTCTAGTAAGATTCACTTGTGTTGCCGGGAGAAAATGTGGACCCCTTTTCAGGTGAGAGGGGGCAAAACAAAAATTTCCCACATTTTATTCGTGGATGACGTCATGTTTTTCAGGGAGGCCAATAGTCATACTCTTAATACGGTTGAGAACTGCCAAAAATAATTCTTTGGTATGTCGGCCCAATTAGAAGAAAAGTGCAATGTTGTTTTCGAAGAATACTAGGCTGGAAATTATTGACGGTTTTGAGCAACAATTACAAATAAAAATTTCCTCTTTCCTGGGTTCATATGTGGGTTTTCCCCTTCAACACTGTAAACCTTCTAAGGACAAACTCTCATTCCTTCCTTATCGATAAGTTGAGCTCCAAATTAACTAGCCTCTTGGAAGACTAATACCTTACCTAAAGAGGGTCGATCCCTATTAATATAATCCTTTCTCCTAGTCATCCCAAGATATTATATGCGAATCCTTCATTACCCTGCCGCCATTACCTCTATGCTTTATTCCATTTGTTCAAAAAAAAATTACGATGGAGTGCTAGTGTTAGAAAGTCGTGGATCTCGTGGAAGAATATTTGTCGCCTGATATGTTCATATTTTATAGTGTTTTAACCCCCGTTCCTTAGTACTTTTTGATCTCAAATGAGCTCTTCGGAGGGATTTTTAGTACTAATGTGCTCCTTTTAGTGTGGTTGTAATTTCAGGTTCATCATTGTAGAAATTAACATATTTTTGTGCATTTCCTACTCATTTGAATCAATACAAGAGATTATGTACTTTCGAGAGCACAAACGTTGAGTTGGAAGAGTTAACAAGCGAAGCGAATAGTGAAAGAAGTAGAAAAGCGACTCTCGTCCACTCTTTTGATCATAAATCAAGTTCTACAACTCCAAATGCAGTGATTTTAATTGGGTTGGATTCTAAATTTCAAGATCTTTCAAATGAGTGGTCATTTTTTTAATTCTGATAAATAACGAAGGAGTTGTGATGTTTTAAAGATAGAGACTTTGTGCAGTTTTGCACCGAAAACCGGCCAGGTTCTGAAAATCGGCAGGTTTTGAGAAAAGGAGAATTTTAATTTTAGGCGCAAAACCGGCAGGTTTTCACAAACCTGGATGCCAGGTTTTCGCTACCTGTAGGTTTTCTATGCTGGGAAGGACCGAAAACCGGCCGGTTTTCACAAACCGGGGTCTTTCGGCCCCAACCCGTATTCCTTTGTTCGTTTCTCTCCGTAGGTTTAAGGGGGAGGCTATATATATATATTAAATTAGCTTTTAGTAGTAGACTCTTCTGGGAATTCTGTATTATTTTCCTAGTATTAGAACTTCAACTTTATTATTTTCACAAAAACTTTGTCAATAACTTAACTTTTATTTAATTAAAGCTTCAATCTTTCAACTAATTCTTCGTTCTTCGTTTAGGCATTATTTTGTTTCTTATTCTATTATTCAATTTCAATAATGCTTTCATTGAATATGTTTATTTGGTTTAATCTAAATATGTGTGAGTAGTTGATTTTCTAGGGTTTTGGGAATCCATGAATGAATATGAAGGGATGATAATTGTTGTTGATTGTTGGTTTAGCTGTTAATTCCTATTGATTACCCCTATTTACTTTGCAATTAGATTTGCGCAGGTTTGATTGTATTAGTTTAGCAATATCAATTTAAGACTCGAGAGATGCAATTTGATATTTAGGCTTGTTTCAATAGGTAGAATTGGGATAAATACGTAGCGAGAGCCCGTTAATTCTAAGTCTATGATTAGTATCGATTCGAGAGAGCATGCTAGTCTAATTAACTGTTTCATTGATTATTATTGATTGTTTATCATCCTGGATTGTTTTTCATTGGTGAACCTATACCCTAGACCTTTTATTATCTGATTTATATCGTTGCAGTTTATTATTCAAACCAAATCAATCTCTTGTATGCAATAGTCTAGACTAGTTGATTAATAGTAGAAAGAACGCTTTTTCCCTGTGGATACAATCCCTACTTCCCTTGCTATCTTGTTAGTGGATTTAGGTTATTTTTGATTAGGTGATACGACTTTAGCCTGTCAAATTTTGGCACCGTTGCCGGGGAAACGATTTAATTTTCTGCTATTAATTTTGTGGTCTAGATGATTTTCTAGAGTCTCGGAGAACTTAAAGTTCTCTGAGACCATGTATATAATTTCTTTTCTTTAGTTTTTCTTTGAAAAAAAATGGATTATTATTCTTTTCCTCAATTTGTAAATGAGCCTTTTTGGGTGTATTTCGATAGACTAAATGATTTTATTGGTTACCACAATCTTAATCTTTGGGATTGTTTTGGTTTTGCTTATGGTGGTTTGAATGAGTATACAAGGAATGTGATAGAAAGTAGATTTAATGGTGATTTTCGAGCCTTGTCTTTGGATGATATGTGGGATTACTATATGTGGTTTGCAAGGGATTCGTATGAGCGGGAAATGACCATTCATGTTCCATGTCCTAATCCAAATTATGAGCATAATCTACATGTCTCTACCCCCTCTTTCTTGAATGCTTGTTATAATGAGGTGCATTCTAATGTTTATGATAATCATGCCTATTCTAATGAATTATCTAACCCTTGCATGGATATCAATGTTTTGCCTCATGATTCCACTGTGTTGTTGTGAACCCTTGCCCAATCCTGCTCAACCCGAATCAGAAAGCAGAGATTGATTCTTAGAGGAATTAAGAAGATTAAACTCTGAAATTGAGATTCAGTGTACTAGCGAGAGGCTACTAATGATATTATTAAAGTTAGTAAGGCTGCTCTTGAGATATTTAGAAAAGTTCAAGAAATTATTGAAAATAATGATTCGAGTTGTGTTGGGGATGAGGGTCAATTGAGTGAACCCATAGGTAACCAAGAGAGTGAGGAACCTATAGCGTAGGTTAGGGATAAGCTGGAAAATGATGTTGTGACTGTTGGATCAATGGATGAAGGATTTGTTGAATTTGAAAAGACATATGTTATAGACCAAGTCCATGAGGAAGTTGAAGTTGATAAAACCCTTGTTGTTGTGTCAACCCCTACCCCTCATACTCCAAGTCTAAGAAGGGTGATTCTTAGCTCCTTTTACACCGTCTCACTCCCCTTCTCTTTACCCATAAAACCTTTTCTTGAAGACCTTCCTCCTCCCCTCGAAAATCAAAAGCCCAATTACCCAATAGATTATGTTCCTCTTTGTGAATCTTTTGCAGGTACTTGCAGTACTTACAAAGAAGAAGTGGATGCTTTGCAGAGAGCTCTATATGGTGAAGAGCATGTCCACCATGAATGCCAAAACACAGAGAGAGAAATTTCATTGATCATTGAGGTTGAAGAATCAATATTCCGCAAAAACAACTTCCATAAGGAGAGTATGCCTACTTTCTCTTTTTCTTCTTTTTCCTATTCTTCTTTTATTATTGTTTTTTCTTTTTGTTCTTTTTCCTTTAGGCATCCCACTCCTTACTGGCATAGAGTTCGTTGGGATTTTATGCAAATGGTGTTGTTGATTATCGTGCATGTATTTTTGCACGAAAGATGTGCGAGTGCGCATGATAACCTTCTGCGCTCGTTGGTTGGTTATTTACTAACCAATCTCTTTGCGGGAGGCACATAATAGTTGGAGCCGGAGAGGTTCAACAAAGATTGACACCCTCGATCTCCACTCCTTCAAGCACTGAGGACATTGTTGAGTTCGGCTTGGGGGAGGTATGTGTTATTGCTTTCTAGTGTAGTTTATCGCTTTTCAAAAAAAAATATACCAAAAATACGTTCCGTTGAATACAAAAACCATGCTTCCCTGTGCCCCTTGATTGGAAACTGTTTTTATTCTTGGTTTTTGATGACGAGCATTGTTGATTTGTTAACCATGATTTGAGATTCGGCTATTTTGATTCCTTAACATGAGTCAACCTTGACAAACTGTTTGTGGATGTGGTGCTTGGTTAATTAGTTGATATGGTTAGGAATGTGTGTTAGCTTCCTGGTATGTCATTGATTTTGTGTATTGGTTTGCAACTGTTAGTAATGTTTTATGGCTCACATTTATGCACATTGAGTAGGACGAAGGCATTTCTTCTTTTAGGTAGCTTTCAGACGATCTTAGATACATTTGTTCCCTTCTCTCTACCCATGTTGTTGCCTGTACCCTTTTATTCGGTGACTAACCACATTACAAGCCCATTAAGCCCCATTGGTTACTAGTCCCAAACTTGGCTTGGGGGAGCTATTAGTGAGTGAGGTGAGGGAGTTGTAGTGTGCTTCATTTAAGCACAATTTGGGTATTGGAAAAAGAAAGGGGTTCTTCTTATTTTTATGTGGTGATCGGAAAAAATATATGATGAGAAAAAGATAAGAAGAATTGAGAATGTGAAGGACACCAAAAGGGAGAAAAAGAAAGAAAAATGAAGAAAAAGAAAAAAAAAGAAAAAAAATTGAGCTAAAAGAGAAAAAAATTCATTACTTTCGGAAAAATTCAAAGAATTAATTTCACTCAAGTATTGCAATTCCATATTCTTATGAGTGATCGGTTGTAGAGATGAAAAAGGTGAAAAAGTATTGTGTGGTTTATTTGTTGCATTTCATGTGTTGAATGGGAGAGTTGTGGTCATTGTTTATTTTTGATCATGGGATATACTAGGATTTTGGCTCCCCAAAGCTAATGCTTTAAGCTCACATTTTATCCAAATTTACCGCACCCTTACCTAAGCCTAACATTACAAGCTTTGAAGACCTTCCGACCTTTGTTCATAGAGTCATATTAATGTGAAAGTAGTTGTTTATCAATGCAAGTTATGACATGACATATTCCGAGTCTACTGCAAGGTTGAGTGCATGTTCTTTTAAACACACGAGTGTTGTGAGTTTGGGAGGGCATTGTTCACATAAATTGTTGGGAGGGGAGAGAACGAGTACATCTTTTACCCGCCACATAAATGAGTGAAGAGTGTGTAAGCAGTAGTCTTGAATTCCATATACACTTGTGGTTTTCTCTGAGTGACAATTGTTAGGGAAGATTTGTGGTCAATTGGATTTGATTGGTTGGCATTGATGCATGCTTGTTGGATTTTACCTTGAATCGTATCCATTGTTCTGAATTTTTTTTTTTTCGGGGTTAAGTTGATTTATGTTTTCATCGATGATTTCTTTGCTTAGGGACAAGCAAAGATCTAGCTTGGGGGCGTTTGATATGTTCATATTTTATAGTGTTTTAACCCCCGTTCCTTATTACTTTTTGATCTCAAATGAGCTCTTCGGAGCGATTTTTAGTACTAATGTGCTCCTTTTAGTGTGGTTGTAATTTCAGATTCATCACTGTAGAAATTAGCATATTTTTGTGCATTTCCTACTCATTTGAATCAATACAAGATATTATGTACTTTGAGCACAAACGTTGCGTTGGAAGAGTTAACAAGCAAAGCGAATAGTGAAAGAAGTAGAAAAGCGACTTTCGTCCACTCTTTTGATCATAACTTAAGTTCTACAACTCCAAATGCAGTGATTTTAATTGGGTTGGATTCTAAACTTCAAGATCTTACCAACGAGTGGTCATTTGCCTAATTTCGATAAATAACGAAGGAGTTATGACATTTTGAAGATAGAGACATTGTGCAGTTTTGCACCGAATTAAAACCGGCCGGGTTCTGAAAACCGACAGGTTTTGAGAAAAGGAGGATTTTAATTTTAGGCGCGAAACCGGCAGGTTTTCACAAACCTGGATGCCAGGTTTTCGCTACCTGTAGGTTTTATATGCTGGGAAGGACCGAAAACCGGCCGGTTTTCACAAACCGGGGTGCCAGGTTTTCGGCCCCAACCCGTATTCCTTTGTTCGTTTCTCTCTGTAGGTTTAAGGGGGAGGCTATATATATTAAATTAGCTTTTAGTAGTAGACTCTTCTGGGAATTCCGTATTATTTTCCTAGTATTAGAACTTCAACTTTATTTTTTTCACAAAAACTTTGTCAAACACTTAACTTTTATTTAATTAAAGCTTCAATCTTTCAGCTAATTCTTCGTTCTTCGTTTAGGTATAATTTTGTTTCTTATTCTATTATTCAATTTCAATCATGCTTTGATTTAATATGTTTATTTGGTTTAATCTAAATATGTGTGAGTAGTAGGTTTTCTAGGGTTTTGGGAATCCATGAATGAATATGCAGGGATGATTAATTGTTGTTGATTGTTGGTTTAGCTGTTAATTCCTATTGATTCCTCCTATTTACTTTGCAATTAGATTTGCGCAGGTTTGATTCTATTAGTTTAGAATTATCAATTTAAGACTCGAGAGATGCAATTTGATATTTAGGCTTGTTTCAATAGGTAGAATTGGGATTAATACATAGCGAGAGCCCGTTAATTCTAAGTCTATGATTAGCATCGATTAGAGAGAGCATGCTAGTCTAATTAACTGTTTCATTGATTATTATTGATTGTTTATCATTCTGGATTGTTGTTCATTGGTGAACCTATACCCTAGACCTTTTATTATCTGATTTATATCGTTGCAGTTTATTATTCAAACCAAATCAATCTCTTATCTGCAATAGTCTAGACTAGTGTATTAATAGTAGAAAGAACGCTTGTTTCCCTGTGGATACGATCCCTACTTCCGTTGCTATCTTGTTAGTGGATTTAGGTTATTTTTTTATTAGGTGATACGACTTTAGCCTGTCATCGCCCTAAGCGGATGGGAGGCTTGGGTTTTTCGACCAATACTAAAATCAATTGCATAGCCCTTGCAAATTTGTGTTGGAATTTTGAAAACAAAAAGTTTCTCTATACGAAGATCATTCATGAAAAATAACTGCCCCTACCTCCTTATTCGGGTTCTCACCTTAGAAAGCGATTGGGAAGGGTTGGGAGGTGTACAAGGAGAGTTTGGCTTGGGAAATAGGGGATGGGAGTTCCATTAACCCGTGGGGTGACAAATGGCGGGCAATGAGTCTCTTGGGGCTAGGATGGTGGGTCCTTTAAGTAGAGGGGAAGAGATTCAGTTGGCCAGTGATGTGAGAGGTATGGATTGTGGCCAACTCCAAAATTTTCTGTCTTTTCCTATCTATGTGGAACTTTGGCATCTCATTAGCTCTAACTCCTTCTCTCGTAATCCATATTGGGTTTTCTCCGATTGGCATTAATTCCAAATTAGCCATAGAGTTTCTTAATTCCAAAAAAACCTATGTTGGCTGATGATTCGGGAAGTTGGGAGTGGATTTGAGGATTTGTAGGTCACCCAAAAATGATATTCTTTTTCTGGCTTGGTGGGATAGGGTAAAGGAAATATGTCCTTCACCCAAGGTGCATTAAGTCTAATACCAAGGTTCAGATTAATTGCGAACAATTAATTAATTAAGATCAAGTGATCGGAACAGCTAGCTGGAGCAATGCTTCCGATCAGTGAGTTCTAATCTATATTAGGCTCACAACTTACTATTGACTGAACCTATAAGGTCACACCAATGACATGTAACAGATCACCTGATTAAATGAATCGGAAATTCATTTAATAGCTTTTCGGGAATTAGTTTGGAAAAACGTATTATACGATACGCCTTTGCGTCGGAATCGTATATCGTATCGCGAATATTCGTAAGCTGGGAGAAACGAATAATCGTATCGTACGACGGTGATTCGTCGTATACGATACGATAAATAATAGTCGTAAGGCGTTCATCGCGAATACGAGCCGCATCGGAGCTACCGGCCCGTCGAGCCAAGCGCGCATGCGCGCAAGGCCCAACGAGCCAGCGAGCTCCCAACGCAGCAAGCAAGCCAGCCCGCGTGGGCGTGGCAGCACGCACAAAGGCGCAGCAACACAGCAGCGAGCAAAGCAAAGGCCCACGGCCCATGCTGCTCGGCTGCGTTGTGGGCTTCGGCCTGCGGTGTGTGTTATGCGCATGGGTTGTGCGTGCATGTGTGGTGTGTGGTCGGTCAAGGCCTTTGGTCTTGGCCGGTTACACTTAATATAACATTAGGTTATATTATTTTCAACACAACACAATCAGTTTTTCCCTAACCTAAACCTAATTCCAAAAGTACGTAGTTCGGTTTTTGCTCTCTACCAAAAACTGTTCATCCTGAAAAGCAAACTCTCTTGTGCGTTGTCTAAGCTACAATAATCAAGACGGATATGAACTTGTCGGTGAACCAAATAGAGGAACGACAATTGGAGTTTTTTCTTCGTGTTCGTTGATACTATACTCGGGAAAACACGCTTCAAATGTAAGTATGCTTAATCTGTGCTTTATATATGTTTCCTGGCTTTGGGATGTTCCGCACATGTTATGTATGTTTAACTTTATTCCCCAACAGTGGTATCATGAGCCTTATGTATTCAAAGCATTTTTTAGCATGATTTATTGTTTTTTCTGATTGTCGAAGTTTTTGGATTTTTATTGAATGTTTTCGAATTATTATGGATTATTGGATGAATCGTATAATAAGTTCTGAATTCAAAAAGTTTCGTATTTTCGACTTTTCTAACCCTAATCTGATTGAAAACGATTTTCTAAGATCAACTCACGAGAACGGAATTGCAAAAACAGGCCTCGAAGTATGTGTTTTTGGGCGGTTTTGTTAATAACAGTATAACAAATTCGGAAAGTTTTTCAATTAATTGGTCAACCTAAACTATTCGGAATTGATTGAAATTTTGACACAATTCTGTTGGGTATATTTTACAATTATGGTAAAAATTTCGGCCATTTTTGTTAAGTATAAACCCTATTTTTCTTTCCCCAAATTCGTAAATTTTAGATCGCTAATTGATTTTTTAAGTAATTTGGATCTGGAAATTTGGTTAATTGGGAAAGGGAATATAATTTCATGGAAAGTGGCAGATTTTAAAAGTTATTGGATTAAAATTTTGATTAGATTCGTTAATTTTAATCAACACTTAAACCAAATTCGTAAAAATCTGAAATTTAAATGTTTAGAACGATTTAATGTTTTAGATTCGATTATTTAAAAGTTCAAATTTTTGGTTGAAATTGTTCGTACTTAAAATTTGAATAAAGTTAGCCTAGATTTAATAAATTTAACAAAATCGGATTGTTGTTAAAAATAAATTAAATCGTAAAGTCGTTATTTTTCGAAATTAAAAATCGATAATTTTGTGAAAAATAACTTAATGCAAATTTGTTCGTGATTTTTTTTTTTTTTAATTAATTGGTCTGTAGGCACGAACCAAAGGCACGAACACTCGTGTTGTGTGTGGACGGGTGGCTCGTCGTAGCCATGCGGGCTACCTCACCACTGTCGAGCCACAGCAACGCGGGCAGCAGCAAGCGTGCTACGTGCCGCGCGCGCTGGGCTAGGAGAGCGAGCAAGGCAGGCGAGCCTTGGCTTGCGAGCTGCGAGCAAGCAAGGGGCAAGGCTGCCTTGCCTTGCGCGCAGCGTCGAGCAGCAGTGCCACGAGCAGCGACGAGCTGCGGTATGTGTGAGCGTTGGCTGCGAGGGCATGGGTTACGTGCTCGTGTGCCTCGTAGGCCACACACAGCACGAGCATTGCTGGGCTGAGCACAAGCCTAGCCCGCATTGCACTTTGGCATCTTTTTTGTTTCGTTGGGCCTGAAATTTATGTTTGCATTAAAATGGCTAACAGGATAATTAATAATTATTTTATTTAACTTGGGCCGAGCCGTGAGTTTAATTTAATATTTAAATATTTAATTATCTGGAATAATTATTGGTTTGAGTGGGAGCCGCTTATTGAAATTAAAATGAAATAATTATTTTAATTATTTACTTAGGTCGCTTTATTTTAATTAAATTAAATTTTAATTAGAATAAATTCTAAGGATTAATAATTTGGAAATTGATTAATCTTTTAGAACGCGTTTATGTGAATGTGAATTTCAATTAATTCACGTAAATGCTTGCATAATGAAATGTGTCATTCGTTTTCGAATACGAATGGGTGAATGCATAGAATATATATTTTATGTATGGCCAATCTAGGATAGTTAAATACGGTCTGCGAACCGTTTTATCTTTGAATGTAAAGTTTTAAATATGGTCTGCGTACCATTGAAATTTTGATGTAATTTTTATTATTTCAAGTATTTCTTGTTTAGAACTTTAAGTTAGCATTGAATGAAAATTCAAGACGATGCCAAGCTAACAAGATGGTGAAGAAGATTGGATGCTTCAAGACAAGAGTTTTGGGCCATACTAGTTCACCAAGTTTATTTATGCACTATATATTGTGATTGAATGAATATATTATGCTTGAATGTTGTTTGTATGCTCGATTAGATTTAGTTCACTAAATAATCGAGCCAAGGTAGAAATAACTAGGTCTAAAGTAATATTGAGTTCAAAATCGCCTTCCAAATCAAGCACTTACAAAAATCTAAGGATTTAACGTATTAGGTTTCCGCCAAAGCGAGGTGCTATTTTAGTTGACTTAGATGGTAATTAAGGAATTAATGCCCTTGGTCCAAGTATGTATTCAATGATAAGTCTAATAAATGAGGTTCAGTATTAATTAATTATACAAGTTAATAATTCAGTGAGATCAAGTGAACTGTATGCCTAGCTAGAGGCCGCTTCAGTTCAAGTGGAATTAATAATATTAATCCACAGCTTACTCTTGACTGAACCCGTAGGGTCACACAAATAGTACGTGAACGGATCAAGTATTTAAGTGAATTAAATACTCCATTTATGGATATTCGGAATCGACGGATATCGGTTCCAGTGGGAGCTGAAATCCTCAAAAGGCAAATTATAAATATTCCGGAAACGATGATATTGCCGGAAACGGAAATATGGATTGTATCGGAAATACAAATATTATCCAAGTCGTAGATGTTGCTGGAAACGGAAACATGGTACGTATCGGAAAATATTATTGGAAATGGAAATATTGCCGGAATCGGAAATATTGCCGGAAACGGAAATATTGTCGGAATCGGAAATATTATCGGAATCGGAAAATAATTCCGGAATCGGAAATATTAAATATTTGTTCGAAACGGAAATTAATTCCGGAATCGGAAACATTAAATATTGTTCGAATCGGATATGAATTCCGGAATCACAAAATTAATCGAAAGCGCGTCGTATGAAATAAACATCGGACAAGCCTGGTAGACGCAAGCCCCAGCACGAAGCCAGGCCTGCGCCTAGCAAAGCTCATGCGCGCAAGGCAGCAAGGCAGCCCGCCAGCACCGCAAGGCCCAGTCAAGCAAAGCGCAAGGCCAGCTGAGCGCGCGCCCTTGGTGGGTTGCAAAAATTTGCTGGGTCGAGCCCTCTCCGTGCGCGCGCGCACCAAGCACCCCTCGTGGGTTGTGCGTGCGTGTGTGCGTTGAGTTTGTGCATGCTTCAAATCCTTAAGCGATTAGGATTAGATTAAAGATTAATTTCCTAAAACTACTAGAGTTAGTTGTTAACTTAATAGTTTTAATTGATATCTAATTCTAATAAGATTAGATTAATAGAATCCCAGTAGGTTTCTAGTTCCGATAATCCCACCCTATAAATAGGTGATGGCATTCACAATTTATAATCAATCAATTCAAGTATTAATATAGTTTTAAGGTTGAATTTTAGTTAATTAAATTTAAGACGGATCCGAACGTGTTGTGGACTATCTACGGAGGGACTACACTTGGAGTCCTAAACTTGTTCTTGTTCGGTTCGGGAGCAGCTAGGGAGGGTACGCTACAAATGTATGCATCCTAAATTATGCTAATTGTTATGTGGCAATTAATTTGGATTCCTGGCTTTATGGTTTTTCCGCATGAAATATATATGGTTTATATGTATCATAACCTAACAGGTAAGGCGTCCCAAAGGAGCACGTTGATTGTGGTTTCAACTCAAAGAACAATGGCATTATGTTGTGGCAATGGGATACATTATGGTATTAATTTATTAACCAAGAGTAATTTGGAGATTACTAGCAATAGGTTTTGCTTACCTAGAATCTTAAAATACTTAAGACATGCCAAAGCTGCTTAAGGATTTAGGACTTTTAGGGTCTTGGAATCGTTTCATTCATTTTGGACCATGTTTTGCTTTTGCATGAATGAAATGTTTAATAACTTTAATGATTGCATGCTAGCATTTATTTAAAGTAATTAAGTTATGAATGGTTATTTATTGAGAATTCTTTTCAAATGTAGTAATCAAATGGCAGCAAACATAACAACAATCAAATCATCGGAAATTCTGGATGTCGAGTTAAACTTGACTAACTTTCTTGAATGGGAAAGGAAACTTATCGAAGTTTTAAAAGTTAACGACATGCACTATGTCATTGAACAACATTTTCCTAGCTATAATGCGCAGGGTATTGTTAGGGGGGGAAATACCCTCTTGGTGACGTGGGTAGACGTGACAAATGGAGCCTACGTGGCTGCCAGCAGGGCGTGTGGTAGCACCTTTCAGACTTGTTCTCAACGGCTAGAATCAATGCAACGGTTACAAGCCGTTAATAAGCAAACCATCATTACTCATTAAACTCAATTATGTACAATTAAGTGTGAACGTTACACTCTTATTACGAAAGCCTATAAAATGGCTTAGTTACGACCAGTTTGTATATACTAATTCTAAGCAATAACAATACTCTCATTCCATGCTCTTACAACTTGCTCACGTTACTCTAAATTATCTTGCTCAATCGATTGTTAGCACCATCATCAAGGAAAGTCCGTCTCTAAGTAGAATTTGCCCAAAATAATTTGGCTCTCACCGTGGGGCTGACAATCAAAAACAGCTTGATAATACCATTCCAATCACCATGGCCGGAAGTGCTAGCTCATCCGACGATATCACTCGCCGCTTTGAAGCCATGGAGCAGCGTATCAACATCCTCCAGAAGGAAAACGAAGCGTTGCACTCCCAGGTCAGATCCACCGCCTCCATCGCCACCGGGTCTAGGTTCCAATATCGGCGAGACACCTCTGGTCTGAACCGCCGCTTAGATCTCGACGTCGCTCTGGACCATCCCCTTCATGTACCCTTTGGCGAACCAGGAGGCCCAATCATCGAACAGATCCGCGAGTTCGAGCCGCTGCCAAATGAGCCCCGCTCTAACCCGAGTTGGCTTCCTCCTCCTCCAACTCAAACATCTTCTGCAAGTACATCAGTGACCGCCGCCGCCACAACGGCCACCCGGGTCGCCCCATCCTAGGTCAGCATGACGACGTCCACCATGGTGTCAGCCGCCTCCAATCTGGTATCTCGTCCGTTACCACCCCCAATGGTAACCATGTCGATGCCCCTACCCGTTTCAGTCCCGGCGCAAGGACCAACACCGACGATTCAAATGCCATGGGATCAACTCTTCTCTCAACAACTCGTTCAGCCTGTTGTCAACCTGGTTACCTCGGCGCCAGGAGCACCTCCGCAGATGATGACGGTCCCTTTCGCCAGTCAAGCACCGCAAGCAGTGTTCCCGCACACCCCGATGCGCCCGGATTCTTCTCGAAACTATTCTTTATGCACTTCTCTCAACAAGTCAGTCGTTCCGGTTAGTCATGGTTTCGTAACTCCATTCCCTTATGTTGCAGGTACCCATATGCTACCCAAGGAACGCCTCCTTACATGCAACAAGTTGTGCCACAGTTCACTCCTCATCAACCTCACAACATATACCCACAAAACACCTATTACCAACACCTCCAAGCCAGCCTTCCCGAAACATTCAGCCCTCTCGTCCCAGTGCTCAACAACATCTGTGAAAACACTAATCATCAACTCCAACAAATCATGACCATGATAAATAAAATTCCAGGAGTACCAACACCAATCAAAGAAGTCAACCAAGAAAGTTATGCCGACTCACCATATGCCGACCCCATCGATACAATCGACATCCCGAAGCGGTTTAGCCCGCCCAACATGCCCATGTATGACGGAACGGCCGACCCAAGGGAACATATCTTGACCTACAAGCAGCAGATGATGACAATCCCAGTTACCAAGCATATGAGGGAAGCTAGTCTCTGGAAAGGGTTTGGTTCGACACTAATCGGACCCGCCTTGAAGTGGTTAACTAGCCTGCCAAACGGATGCATCACCTCCTTTACTCACCTCGACGACATGTTTAATCAGCAGTTCGCCAGCAACAGGTGTTTGGAGAAGCAAACAAGCGACCTATATCGTGTGGTTCAACGTCCAGATGAACCTCTGAAGGATTACATAGCTCGGTTCATCAGAGAGAAGGTAACTGTACCTGAATGTGACGTCCCAACAACAATCGAAGCGTTCAGACAAGGATTGTATTGTGAAACCGATCTTTGGAGGGATCTGATCAAATACCCCTGCAAGACGTTTGAAGACGCTCAAGCCAAAGCAATGGCCCAAGTCAGGTTGGAAGAAACCCTTATTCCAGAAAAGGAGCTAATGACTACATCAAGACGGACATACCACTACCCTACCCCAAGAGAAACAATGATCGTCCTGCCCCTTATTCCCGACCTCAACATGTAGCAGTGGTGGAAGACGACGACGACACCGACTGGAAAAACACTCCAGACCTGCCCCCTAGGATTAACGAATATTCTTTTTGTGTTCACACTGTAGGTTTGATGAACCACTTCTCGAAGATGGGGAAAGCAGTGCAGTGGCCGCCGAAGTCCAGTAAACTCGAATCAAAGAAGGATCCCTCAAAATGGTGTGATTTCCATGCCGACATAGGTCACACCACCAACGATTGCGTGGCACTAAGAAGAGAAGTAGCCTACCTGCTAAAGAACGGATACCTCAAAGACGTTATGTCAGACAAAGCTCGTGGTGTCGTCAACAAAAACAACTCCAACTCTCCATCTCGACCTCCCCCACCTCCTCCTGATACTAAAACTGTAAATTTTATTGCTGGAGGTTCTGACATTTGTGGTTTGACTTATTCTGCAGAAAAGAGGCATGCTCGAGAAAACGAGATGGATAGACCGGCCCGAGCCGCTGCCGTGAAGTACCTAACCCCCACATCTTTTGATGAATCTGATGCAGGGGACATCTCGGATAAACATCACGATGACCTGGTAATATCCATACCAGTTGGAAATTGCATGATCAAACGAGCCCTAGTTGACAACGGCAGCTCAACCAACGTGATGATGCTCGACGCTCTCAAGGAAATGGGGCTCAACCCAGACACAGATGACGTCAAAAAATCCACCGTGTTGATAGGATTCAGCGGCGAGGCAAAGACCACCTTTGGAGAAGTCACCCTACCTGTTTATGCCCAGGGGATCAACCAACAGGTAAAATTTTGTGTTATTGATTGCCCTTCATCGACAACGTTATCTTGGGCAGGCCTTGGATTCACGACATGAAGGCCATCCCATCGACATACCATCAAACCATTAAATTCCCAACTCGATGGGAGGTTCAGGAAATCAAGGGGGATCAACAAGAATCCAAAGAATGTTACAAGGCGGCTCTGAAACCCTCAGCCACCAATAAATCCTCTTTATAGCAGCTACAGTCCAGTTCCGACCCGGCAGGCTACAAAGAGCCCAAATCCGAACAGCTTGATGAAGCCATCTTGGATCCTGTGAAGCCAGAACAAGTGGTCTTCATTGGATGCGAAGTACCTGACGACATCAGGTCGGAACTCATCACATTTCTCAAAGCCAACGCAGATTTCTTCGCATGGTCCCATGAAGATATGCTAGGCATCAGCCCAGATGTCATCACTCACAAACTAAGTGTTGATCCACATCACAAGCCCGTCCAGCAGAAACGACGAAAGTTCGCTCCGGAACGCAATCAAATCATCAACGACGAAGTCCAGCAACTATTAGACACAGGAAAGATTAGAGAAGTCAAATATCCAGACTGGTTGGCCAACGTCGTCGTAGTCAGGAAGAATAACGGGAAATGGCGTGTTTGCATAGATTTCACCGACATCAACAAAGCATGCCCCAAAGATTCCTTTCCCTTACCCCACATCGACGCCATGGTTGATGCTACTGCAGGGCATGAAATTCTCACATTTATGGATGCATTCAGTGGGTACAACCAGATCCTGATGCACCCGGAAGACCAAGAAATGACCGCCTTCATCACGGAACGTGGAACTTACTGCTACAAAGTCATGCCGTTCGCTTTAAGGAATGCTGGTGCCACCTATCAATGTCTAGTGAACAAAATGTTCAGAAAACAGCTAGGCGACACAATGGAAGTCTATATCGACAACATGTTGGTAAAGTCCAAAAAAGCCTCAGATCACATATCGCATCTCCAACAAGCCTTCGACGTCCTACGAGAATATAGCATGAAGCTCAACCCCACCAAGTGGTCATTTGGAGTCTCCTCTGGAAAATTCCTGGGTTATATGGTTACTCAAAGAGGCATCGAAGCTATTCCTGACTAGATCAGCGCAATCATCAACCTACAATCACCTCGAAATCAAAAGGATGTGCAAAAGTTAGCAGGCAGAGTGGCTGCTCTCAACCGCTTCATCTCCAGGTCGTCCGACAAGTGCAAATTATTCTATGACATCCTCAGAAAGAATGTAATGTTCAGTTGGACCGATCAACACGAATCTGTACTACAACTACTCAAACAGTATCTGTCGAACCCTCCGCTACTTTCCAAACCAAAAGACAACGAGGAACTACAGGTATAGCTTGCAGTTACAGAGTCAACCATCAGCGCAGTACTAGTACGAGAAGAAGACGGCAGGTAGCTACCTGTTTACTACGTCAGTAAGTCTTTACTTAGCGCCAAAACAAGGTACTCTCATCTCGAAAAACTTGTCCTTGCTTTAGTTGTTGCTTGTACAAAATTACGCCCTTATTTCGAATGTCATCCTATAGCTGTCAGAACTAACTATCCCATGAAGTCGATCATGAGGAATTCCGAATTGTCGGGCAGGATGTCCAAATGGGCAATACAATTAGGTTGCTACGATATCAGGTACGAACCTCGCACAGCAATCAAGTCGCAAGCTCTAGAAGATTTTGTGGCTGACTTCAGCCCAAGCCTTCAACACGAAGTCGACAAAGAAATCAACATACTAACCGATGGTGGACTCTCATCGACATGGACTCTGCATACTGACGGCTCCTCCAACATCCGGGGGACATGTCTAGGCATCGTGCTAAAGTCGCCACAAGGGGACACCATAGTACAGTCTGTCTGTTGCGAGTTCAAAGCTACCAACAACGCGGCGGAATACGAGGCCTTGATCTTAGCATTATCACTAGCACTCGACATGGGTATCCGCCGACTCGAGGTACGTTGTGATTCATTATTGATTATCAGTCAAATTAACGGTTCGTATGCAGCGAAGGATTCAAAGATGCAGGCCAACTTGGAAATAGCAAAAATGCTCGTCAACAAGTTCGACTCATGCACCCTACAACAAATACAAAGAGATCAGAACACCCAGGCCGATGCCTTAGCTAATCTCGGCTCAAATATCAAACCCAAGCTCACTTCCATCCCCGCAGTCCACTAAATGTACCCAGCCATCACCAAAGACAACCTATCCATCACTGAACAAACTCCACCAACCCAAGTGCCTTCATGGCGTGACCCCTATATACACTGGCTCAAACACCATACCATCCCACTTGGAGTCACCCACGAAAAACCCTTCCGCATGAAAGCCTGCAGGTTCATCTTAATCCATAGGGTACTATTCAGGAAGTCAGTTGTAGGACCGTACCTAAGTTGCTTAGATCACGACGAGATCGAGTCGACACTGCGCAACATACATGATGGCGAATGCGGAAATCACGCCGGAGAACGAAGCTTAGCCCACAAGACTCTTACCATGGGATATTATTGGCCCACTATGAAAAAGGATGCAATTGCCTTCGTCGGGAAATGCGAATCTTGCCAACGGTTCGCATCCATCTCTCATCAACCTTGTGAAGTGCTCCATCCCATTTTGTCCCCCTGGTCCTTCATGAAGTGGGGGATGGACATAGTAGGGCCCTTACCACCGGCTTAAGGGCAGTGCGTCTTCATGTTGGCAATGACTGACTACTTCTCCAAGTGGATCGAAGCAGAAGCATTCAAACGAGTCCGAGATACTGAGGTCATCTCATTCATCAAGGGATAAGTCCTCAGTCGGTTCGGCATCCCTTCCGAGATCGTCTGCGACAACGGTTCTCAGTTCATCAGCAACAAAACCAAAGAATTCTGCAGCAGATACAACATCACCTTGCACACCTCAACACCAAGGTACCCTCAAGAAAATGGCCAAGCTGAGTCAAGCAACAAAATCATCATCAACAACCTCAAAAAGTGCCTCGACGACGCCAAAGGAAGATGGGCAGACGAATTACCTATGATCCTTTGGGCTGCCAGGACAACACCCAAAACGACAACTAATCATACTCCTTTCTCCTTGGTCTTCGGCTGCGAGGCAGTCATCCCTCCCGAAGTCGAGCTCCCCACAGAAAGAAGCAACTTCATGGCACCAGGAATGAACGACTCAGTCCTGGCCTACGACATCGATACCGTTGACGAATTCAGGGAAGCAGCACTGGTCAGGATGGCGTCCTACCAACAAGCAGTCGCGAATAGTTACAACAAGAATGTGAGAGTTCGAGTATTTCAGCAAGGAGATTGGGTTCTGCGCAAAGTCTTTCCAAACAAGAAGGATCCTCGACACGGCAAGTTGGCTCCGACATGGGAAGGTCCTTATCAGATTATAAGACGAACAGGTCATGGCGCATACGAGTTGGTTGATAGAGACGGTACATCTATTCCAAGGAGCTGGAACGCAACGCACTTGAAACTGTACCATTTCTGAACACTTGGAATCTTTTCTTTTCCTAGTATTTTCTAACACATAGGAACTCTGGTATCCATCGCCATTATGTCGACTCCCCCAAGACGGTGAAGGCATGGCGTATTACGAACTCGAGAACATCTCGGACGCCACCATGGTAAAACACAATTGAAAAAACGAACGAAGTTAAGTCCCTTATCTCTGTCTCGTTTACTTTTTTAATCATATTATTGTCATTATTGACTTAGGCATCGGAGGGCCGTTGGCTCCACCAACGGCCAACCTTCACACCATCGTCTTTTTTCGCAGGTAACAACACGATGTCAGCACGAACGTACATCTGGAAGGAATAGGAAACATATGCACAAGTCACGACTTCATCTAGTATGTCTCCTAAACCCTTCTCTTTTCCTCTTCTTGTCGCCACTTCATTTCATTTCATGTCGCTCTATACTGACTTAAGCATCGGAGGGCCGTTGGCTCCACCAACGGCCAACCCTCACGCTCTGCTATGTTGACAGTATGATGCCCACATGATGACGGAATCGACAAGAAGAGGATGGATGGATTGAAATCTACAAAACAGAGTACAGGAAAGCAAACTCAAAGTCATACACACATGTTCAGGGAAACAATGCAAAGAAACACTGCCAACTTTATTTCATTTTTCTCAAACATACTTGTATACATTACATATTACAAATATACATATTACAAAACACAATTTAGGCCATGACAAAAACGCCTGGTACACTACATTGTACATTACATACACAATAGAATACAGATCTACATTTTTTGTCTACAGTATACATTTCGCAGCATCTCGCCGACAGGCTGGAGGCGTCGCCAAAGTCAAAATCAAGGTACGTGCACAACCTGCAAAACAAACACAAACCCAAAAGCATTTTTTCCAAACACAAGCATTCCACACAAAGTAAGAAATTAAAAGTCCACAAATATTTACATGACTTGTCCCCTTGGACAAGCCCAAAACACACAAAGAGCTACCGCCATTAAGACGAAACACAGCCCCAATATTTTTTCGACCTTTTCAAAGGCCAAACACAAAAACATTGTCTAAACGAACCATTGTTTAAGAAAACACCATTGAAATTTTAATTTTTTAAGGAGGGGGGACAGAGCTACTCCTGAGGATCTGCTGGACCTATATTCTCCCCTTGTTCGCCATCGCCTGGTGCCGCCACCGTCTCGGCGTTGGGCCTGGTTGTTGTTGCACCCTTCTCAACGTCTTCCTCATCGCTCACGGCACCAGGGGGGATATAGTCCTCGGGGAATGCAGCGTTGAACTGAGCAATATCTTCCTCAGGAGTCTAGTTCACATGTTTGTCCGCCTTGAAGTCTTCCATCATCTCAGCTTTCATCTTCCAAGTGTAGTAGCTAGCACACTCGAAAATCCACGCCTTGACTTTGGAAAGACACGTCTTCAGCTCGTCGACCTTAGCAGCCAACGTCTCCTTCTCGGCATTCAACGTTGCAATCTCAGCAGCCCCCTTTTCTTGCTTCGCCTGCAGCGCCTCAGCTCTGGCCGTCGCCTCTTTGGCCACGCCGCCAAGACGGCCAACCCACTACTAGAAAAATCGGATACAGGAGCAAGTCATAATTGCCTCTAAAAATGGGGATTTAGCCTCTAATGGGTTTCTGAATCAAAAAAGTGGATGTCTCTAATAAGTCCGTCGCTAATTATTGGTTGCCTCTAAAGGCCCATTTTTGAGGCAACATAATGTGTTGCTTCTAAAAACCCATACATTTAGAGGCGACCATATATCCTTGCCTCAAAATATAATTAGAGGCAACCTCATATTATTGCCTCAAAATATAATTAGAGGCATCCATTTATACTTGCCTCAAAAAATAAGTAGAGGCAACCATAATTCTTTGCCTCAAAATATAATTAGAGGCAACCACATATTATTGCCTCGAAATATAATTAGAGGCATCCGTATATTATTGTCCTGGAATATAGTTAGAGGCTAACATATATCCTTGCATCAAAATATGTTTAGAGGCAATAGCAAAAGTTGATTCTAAAGACGGTATACATTTAGGGGCAGACATATGGTTTTGCCTCAAAATATAATTAGAGGCAGTATAAACGGTTGTTTCTAAAACGACGTATATTTATGGGCAATCATTTAATTATGCCTCTATATATAATTAAAGGCAATATCTTATTTTTAAAATAATGATATTTAGATGCAATCTGATATTGTCATAAAAGGTGTTTAGAGGCAGTGAAAATAAAGCTATTGTATTGATAAAATAGCAAAAGTAACCACCAAATTTCATAAAAATTGAATATTTATCAACTCCAATAATATTATTAACAATAAGAGAACCAATTGTTGTCCAATCTCAAACAAAAAAACATCTTAGAGCTTGCAACAACGAGCAAGCCCAAAACAAAAAAAAAGCCACAAAAATAACATGTCTTAGAAGATGTCTGATTGGTATATTCGGATATTTCTATCACTCCTGGCGGTTTAAATATTCCCTAGGTTGGTGCATAAAAAAAGTCACTGAAAAGTCAAACCAAGTCTAACAAAACGGAAAAACAGCAGCAAGACAGCAGCATACAACAGCTTACAGCAGCACCATACAGCAGTTACAGCAGCTTACAGCAGCTACAGCAGCACCATACAGCAGTTACAGCAGCAGTTTACAGCAACAGCAGCAGCAGTTTACAGCAACAGCAGCAGCAACAGCTTACAGCAACAGCAGCAGTTTACAGCAACAGAAACAGCAACAACAACAGCAACAACAACAGCAACAGTAACAGCAACCAGCAGCTTACAGCATAACAGCAGCAGCTTACAGCATAACAACAGCAGCAGCTTACAGCATAACAACAGCAGCAGCTTACAGATCAAGGTAACAGCTCACCATGCTCTTCGTCCACATCCTCATCCTCATCCTCCTCTTCATCCCAATCCCCATCCCCATCCCCTTCCGCATACAACTGCCATTTTAGAATTACAATGTAATATATATTAATAAAAAAAATTAAGAAAAAACGAAGTATACTACTAGCATATAATGGGTTTTATTAACAAATTACCTCATCCATATCAAAACCTAAACGATCAAATATTTTTCCCATGAACCCTTTCATAAGTTCCATATTTTTTTTCATGACTTTCTTCTCTCTAGTAAGTACTTCATTTTTCTCATTGGCCTCCTTTGCCTCAATCTTTGCCTCATTAGCTTCTTTTCGCAGTTTTTCTCCTTCACTGAATGACCCATATAATGATGTAATGGAGGGGCTTACTCCCTTGCCACGATCACGACCACGTTTACCAATGGGCTTAAATTTTGCATAGATTTCTTCATCAAAAATATTTATTTCTCCCGCCTCACGTTGCACAAAGAACAGGTGACATTAAATCAGGCTGCAACAAACACTCTGATGGCAAGACTTGAAGCGCAGATGGCAATATGCAACTCGGCTACCAAAACCAAATTTCAAGTACTACGGTTGGTTCTTCTAGAGGAGTTTAGGTGCTTGCGGAGGTCTGTTGCTTTTATTTTTTGTTTAAGCCTCTTGGTTATTAATAAAATCACTTATTAATTGCCAAAAAAATTCAGAACAACAAATCAGATCAGAACTCAACACAAGTACACAACTGAACATTACTCAGTGAAGCAGAACAAAAGCAATCAGAATCAGACTAGTACGCACAGCAGAATCACAAGCAACTACACTCCATCAGTCCCTACTTGTATGACTCATCTTATTCATTTAAGATTTTTATAATCTCCTACAGAAGCAATGATCAACAGAAACAAGCAAAACAACCTACATTATGCCAAGCAAAATAACCAAAACAATGCCAAGAAAAACAACCAACAAAGTTGCAGATCAGTAAGTATGCAGAGTAGTAAGCAGTAGCAGCAGAACGTGAGTAGAGAAAAACATGGAGGTAAAGATTAAACTATCAGATCTTATCCTAGGAGACCCATTTCACACGAGCCAATTAGCCACGAAATGAACCATGAGAAACAGAATGAAGAGATTCCAGCGACTAAAGCACAAAAACCCAGGGCAATGAGCACTCCAAGAAGATCCATTTCATCATACCAGACTGATATTACTGGCAAAGGGAGGGAATCAAAGAAGAGTTTAGGAGCAAGGACATCCATTTCATGTGAGACTGATATTACCGGAAAAGGAAGTGAAGCAAGGAAGACTAGTTTTGGAGGTGGGAAAGAGAAAGTAGAGTCAGTAACATAGGATCCTTACATGTTAGCATTTCTTCACACTAACAGGGTAGCAAAAAGAACAGAATTAACACAAAGTTTCTAATTCCAATGGACAAAAATCCAATGGGTATGTTTGAGTTCATTCCTGGTCACAGTTTCTAATTCCATTCACAAATTAACACAAAGTCCAGTAAAATTAATTTCACAAATAATCAATTGCAAAAATTACAACTCGAATTCAAAGCATAATCAATTGAAATAATTCCAACATGAATTCACAAATTAACACAAAGAATACGTAAAATTAATGGAAGATTACATCAATTGCACTAGTTCTAACTCGAATTAACGAATAATAAACACAAAGAATACGACAAAATAATAGAAATTACTGCAAATACCTGAATTCGTGCAAATCAATCGAATTCTTCATTATGTTCCGAAGTCCACAAAATCGAGATGGAAGCTTTTAATCATCAACAATTATTCTCTGTAAGGAACCAGTCGAATTTTCTTTTGTAGTTTCTGTATCCCAAAAAAAAGAAAAGAAAACCCTAATTGTAGTTTCTATATCCCAAATATTGCGGGATTTTTTTGGAGGGAATAATTGTTTAAAAATTAAAAAATTCCAAGCCGATTTTAAGAAATCTAGCAGAATATGGAATTTGCTAAAAAAAATAAAAAAATTACAACAAGAACAACAAAGTTCAGTTACAGTCAAGAAGATGGACGAATTAAAGGTTCCCCTCGAAATAAGAATAGAGAAAAAAGTTAAATTCACAATTAGTTAGAAAATAATCACAGTACTTACTTTGTCCCATTGGTTACCTCAACTTATACACAGCGGCGTAATCCGGGTTCGATCCTGCGCTTACTCTGTTTCTTTTTTCATTTTTGTCAATCTAATTTTGTTATTTTCGTTGTCCTAGTACTTTACTTTTGACCTTTAATAAAAATTCTCATGTACCAATTCGCTTTACATATGATGGTTCAGTTTTGGATAATTTTTTTCACAATTTAGAATTAGGTTGGGTCATAATCGAGTTGTGTCATATTTAAATTTTTTCACAAGATTCTATTTTGTTCGAATTATTTGACTTATTTCAGACAAAAAAAAAAGCAGCTAAATTCTGATAAATTCATTTAAGTTCAAATAATATTAATTAGTTCATTAAAAAAAATAAGTTTTTTTTAGACATTTTTACACGTAAATATGTTTGGTTCAGGCACAATATATATATAATTAAGTTTTTTTTGAGATAAAATAAGTTCAGATAAATTCAGTTAAGTTCAAATAATTTCGAATTAATTCAGATAATATAAGTTCAGACAAAGGAGTCAAATACAACGGAGCCTAAACTTTACTTTTTGACTTTTAATGACAAAAATCCTAAACCTTAAGTTTAAACCCTAAACCCTAAACCCCAAAACGTACCCTAAACCCTAAACCCTAAAACGTACCCTAAATATGTTTGGTTCAGGCACAATAATTAAGTTTTTTTGAGATAAAATAAGTTCACATAAATTCAGTTAAATTCAAATAATTTCGAATTAATTCAGATAATATAAGTTCAGACAAAGGAGTCAAATATAACGGAGCCTAAACTTTACTTTTTGACTTTTAATGACAAAAATCCTAAACCTTAAGCTTAAACCCTAAACCCTAAACCCTAAACCTTAAAACGTACCCTAAACCCTAAACCCCAAAATGTACCCTAAACCCTAAACCCTAAACCCTAAACCCCAAAATGTACCCTAAACCCTAAACCCTAAAACGTACCCCAGACCCTAAAACGTACCCTAAACCCTAAACCCCAAAACGTACCCTAAACCCTAAAACGTACCTTAAAACCTAAACCCTAAATTTTTTTGGATAATTTTTCACAATTCAGATTTGGGTTGGTCGTATTCGAGACGTGTCACATTGAAGTTTGTTTGAAACGGATCGAGAATTAAACGGGTGTACAACTGCAAGTTATTAGTTTAATATTTGATAATGTTAATATATAGTATAAAAACTCGAAAGACTAGACAAAATCGACACAAAATAATTAGTACAAATATAGTTAATACCAAATTAGTTATTTCAGAGCATACCGCGCGCAACGTTTTGTTCGGTACAACTGAATTTGACTGAGATTAACTTATCTGAACCTAATATAGTTGCTAAAAAGAACCATTTGTGTGCGTAAATTGTCTGAAAAAACTTATTTTGCTAAACCAAACCTATTTGAACTTATATCAACTTACTTGTACTTATCTGAGCTTAGTTTTGCTGAAATGAGTCAAAATAAGTTAAAATCGGTTGAAACAAACATACCCTTATTCACTAAAATCAACTTATTAAATGGAATATAATGTATCGAATTAGATCATGAATTAGTTCAAACAACGTAGCAACGAGGCAAACAAGTTTGATTGATCATGAATTAAGTTACTTTTAATTAAAATAATAAAGTAATATTCCTTTTGTTAAACTTAGATCCATGTTTTAACGAATTTAGACAAAGTTAAATATGTAATATACCATTGTAGTTTAAACAATCTCAACAATCTTGCAACGAGTCAAATAATTAAGTTATTTAAATCAGTTCAGGTCAAATAAGTTTCAATAATTTCACTCGTGACACTCATGTCCTATTACTACCTTGCAATTGGGATCGATCTAGTCCTATCAATTTCTATAAGTCGCAATATTGTTCACTTAAGCCCAATCAGTTTAGTTAAATTTAGAGAAGTTTAGGTTTATAAGGTGAACATAAGTACATAACGCACACACTCTTAGTACGAACAAAAGTAAGGTTTGATTATTGGGTTGAATACGATGTAGCCAATCAATTACTTTTGTACATTATTAGTTTAAACAATTAGAATGACTGAACAAAACCGACACGGAATAAAATACAAATCCATTTTTTTTTAAAACGAGACTTTTGACATAGTCTAGTTTTTCATATTTAATCTATTATATATATAGACACCGGGAGTAACTAATTTATAATTTCGGGATCGAAATTTCTCCGCCAAAATCATTTTCCAATAGCCCGCTATTCCACATTTTCTAATTTCATAATGCCGCGCGATTAATCCCAAAAGCCCGCTATCCAGAAATTTCATGTTTTCAACTTTCATGTTTTCATTACTTTTGAGGATTCAAAGAATCGGTTATCTCAGTTTTCAATTTCATAGAAAGTGATGAGCGATAGGGCAAAAGTTATAGATTTCCCTCATCACTTTCCTCTATCTCTCTCACCAAAATTCCAAATTTGTGGTGACGGGCTCCCAACAAAGTGAAGCTTCTAGCCTTATCTCACCGACCTTCTAGCCTTCTAGGTGTACATCGTCGTCCATTAATTCTCCGGCACCAACACCTGTTGTTGGCTTTCACTAGTGACGTTAGATTGAGAATATTCAAAACCGGCATTTTGCATCAATTACACTCATACTCTTCAAGAAAATATAGGGTTTTGATTTCTCTAATTGTCAATCCTCGTCCAAGCTCGGTTTTTGAAGCCTGGGAAATGCGTTAAGGTTTACCTGCCGCTGCCCTTGATCGATTACATTGCTGCTGAGGTAATTTCTCTCTCCAGCCGTCATTTTAAAGTTTCATTGATTTGCACTATTTTGATGTTGGTTGTGCTGAATCTAACCATCTAGGGTCTGATTTATTTGTGAATTAAACCTTTTTTTTTAACTTTTGATTGAGTATTTTGACTTCAGATGCCTGTTGTTTGTTATTGTTAGGCTTGAATTTTTGATATTGTCCATAGGGAACACCTTGAATCCTGATCGGGGCTATAGGTATGATAACTGGAGTTTTCACAGTGGCTTGCAAAAGTTTTTTTGTGGCAAAAGTCAATTAGCATAAAGTTGTAAGAATTGATTGAATTTTTGGTGTAATGCTGGTGTCAGATTTGCAATATCGAACAATTCATATCACAAGTTGAAGCTTAGTTTAGATTTCTTTTGGAAAGAGAAATCTTAATCGAACATGAAATTTGTGAATAACCATTGAAATGGTTGATCTGGATGTTGAATTGTTTATAACAAAATCATTGTATTTTTGTTGGGAATCAAAGTTTTAAATGAATGGCTTAACTTTGAATTCTTACAAGATACTTTTGAATGGTTTTAAATCAAAGTTTTAAATGAATCATAAGTTAGTTTTCAGGCGGTAGTTTACCAGGAGACGAGCAACGCGTATCCTATGTTCTCTCAAGGTGAAAATTAATAAAAAAAAAAAAAAATGTATGCACTCTCAGGTACTGTTATTGGTTGTGGACTTTAAACTTGTTAGGCTACTTGTTAATGAATTCTGTAATAAAAATTTAATGGGTTAGTCCTTTGCATAGCATTCTGTTGCAATATTTTTTTCCTTATTAATTCCATTTTCACCAGAATGCTATTGTACATGTTGACTCTGACTTCTTCTGAGTGACATTACTGTCATTGGTTATCTTAGGGCTTAAACATTATGGGTCTCTAGAGTTATGATGACATGTAAACATTATGGCTCAGTTTAAATTAGGCTCAGTTTAAATTCATTCTTTCCCATTATTATCTCTATATTATCTCCATTTTAGAGCAGGCTTGGACATTTTGCCTTCAATTCTTTCTGGTATTTACTACTCTATTCTTGATCATCTCTATATTATGATGCATCGAAGTATAATACGACTTGAAATTTGTCTTTTAGGAACTCTTAGTTTACCAGGAGACGAGCAACGCAAATCCTATGTTCTCTCAGAGTGCAAATTAATAAAAATTATTGATGTACTCTTACAGAAAGTGTATCACTCTAAAAAGTGTAACTTTCCCTTTTAATTGGTTTGCAGAATGCTGATAACCGAAGCCTAGTAGATTTGAAACCAAAATTTCTTTATGAGTCTGCAGACAAGTCGAAGATCTGGAAGCTCACTGAAATCAATAAATCTTTAGTGCCGGTCACTAAGACTTCCTGGTATTATATCATATATGAGGGTAGGTCTTTGGTGTTCTTTCCATATGGTATTCTTTTCTAGTTCTAATGTCTGGATTAATCTTGTTTGGACGATATTGGTCATTTGTTACTATTCTTTGGACTTAATAATTGTCTAAGAGCTTCTTGTCTGCTATTAGCAGTTACTTCTGCTTCTGTTTGTATCTGGTTGCTTTGTGTTGGAGTTTTCACTTAAGCTGCATTGTTTCAACAAAAAACACTTGCAATGGAAAATTAATTATTAGCTATTTATGAGTTGGCCCTAGTTTTAGATAATAGATGCTAGTTTTAGATAATGGAAAATTAATTAGCTGTTTATGAGTTGGCCCTAGTTGCAAGCTTTGACATGACGCTAGATTTTGATTTACTGTTTATTGGTTCTGCTTAGATGGAGCTGCCTCACTGGACTGAGATTGTCAAGACTAGTAAACTCAAGGAACTCGCTGCATAGGACCCTGACTAGTATTACACCAGAGCTGTAGGTGCAAATTTTTCCCTGGAAGCTTCATTTGCTTGTCCACTTTAGTAATCAACTTTGTTGATCTATGGTTCCTTTATGTTTCAACTTTGCATATTTTTGTCAAGCGAACGTAGATTTGTAAAATATGAAAATGCCTAACCTCAATGGTAGTCGGTTTCTTGGATAGGTTGTTGTAGCTGGAAAAGGCTGGGATATCTGTCTTATTTTTAATGTGATAATTTTGTTGATCACTGTTGTTCATTTCTACGAAAGAGATAGCATTATAATGATGAATTTACATATTTTTATTGTGTTTATTTGTGAATGGATATCTTAGTGAAGAAAACGAGAGGAGATAGTGATTAGATGGATAATTATTGACATTAGTTTCCTCAAACTTCAATTCTGAGTTATGATAACACAAGCTAATGGGAAATTTGTAGTTAATCTGGTAGACTAGTTAATCTGGTAGACATGAGGTAAACCTATCCACTGTGATTCTGTCAAAGTTTTGATTTTGTTTGGTCGTATTTGAAGTTTTTAGTGTTAGGTTTTGATCTTGGACATTGTTGAGATTGTTTGTTGGTAATACAAGAGTGAACCTATTTTCTCTAAGGCCACATCCTTAATTAATGTGTAAAAAGGCAATCAACATATGCTGCAAGCCATATATAAAGTGGTTTAATCTGCTTGGGTGTGTCTGATCTGATCCTGAGTTACAGAACTACGCTGACGTGGTTGTGTTGTGCTGCTTCTGGTGCTCTATTGTTGTTCTGATGTCCTTTTGGTACTGCTGCTTTGTTCAGCTCTGGTCTGCTCCTGCGTGCACATTGCTATTGGCACATTGCTGTTGTTAAAGCCTAATGGTGGCCGTGTATCTGAACATCATATAACATACTTGTATAGCAGTATAGTTTGGTTGGATAGCTTATTTGTTTTGTAGTTTTTGGCTTCTAAGCTGTTAGGAGGCCTAGTGTATTTTATTTGGTTAAGCTTGTACAAAAAATGGTTCGCGTTTGGTTAATAAAAGTTTATTTATTTACCAAAAAAATGAGCTTATAGATGATCGGCCTTGTAATGTACAAATGATACGCTAAATTATTTGCAGTGCTTTCTAAAAACCTTTCATCACGGTTTAAATTGCATATAGATATCATCATCTAAAATATAAAATGTTACCTTTAATTATTTTTCGTGGAAAAATTATGTAGGTGGTATAAACCGGGTCAATTGGCATGCAACTCCAACTTTCAAAATCATTCCTTCTATGGACATACAAATCTACACAAAGTTAGCATTGTCTTTCAACTTCTTTAATTCATTCTCCGAGCTAGTACTAACTACATGGGAATAATTGTTCTTATCAGTTAGCACAGAAATCCTGGTTCGCATCACTTAAGTTAATAAAAGCTAGATTATATGTGAACTAATATGTCACTACACCTTGTTTTATATGCAGCTTCACACACTAATATGTCACTACACTTTGTTTTTTCCCCTTAAAACTGCCATGACACTATACCAATAAAAATAGTCTATTAGGTCAATTGGCAGAGCTTTTTGCAATTGCATAATGATGTAGGTTCGAATCCTACATAGGCTACTATTAATTTATAATATTATTCTCCTATTGGTTGATCGTTTACTTTAGTTTATTATACCCTTATTAATCCAAGAAAAAAATATCAGAAACCTAATTCTTGAAACATAAGTCAGAGAAATGAACACAAGAATATAAAAACCACGGTTACGAGCACAAAATATGGATAAAAAGCAAAAAACGAACAATAAAAAATCAAAGACTTGACCTAAAATTTCTTAAATGCTAAAAAGTACTTTTTAGGGGCATCATAAATTTCATTGATACTAAAAAAGGTTTTAGAGGCAAACATTATTTCATTAGTGCTAAAAAGTACCTTTTAGGGGCAACAAAATTTTAATTAATGCTAAAAAAGAAGTTTTAGAGGCAACCATTATTTTCTGATGCTAAAAAAAATGTTTTAGAGGCAACCATTATTTCGTTAATGCTAAAAAGTACTTTTTAGGGGCAACATAAATTTCATTGATGCTATAAAAAAAAAGTTATAGAGGCAACCATTATTTTCCGATGCTAAAAAAATGTTTTAGAGGCAATCATTATTTCATTAATGTTAAAGAGTACTTTTTAGGGGCAACGTAAATTTCATTGACACTAAAAAAATAGTTTTAGAGGCAAATATTATTCCATTAATGCTAAAAGGTACTTTTTAGGGGCAACTTAATTTCATTTGATGCTAAAGAAACTTTTTAGGGGCAACCATTATTTTATTAATGCTAAAAAGTACTTTTAGGGGCAGGCTAAATTTCACCGACCCTAAAAATCACTTTTAGAGGCTACCATAATTAACTAATGCTAAAAGACACTTTTAGAGGCCATAAAAATGAATTGCCTCAAGGTGTTGCCTCTGTATCTAAATTTTCTTGTAGTGACCTCCTGCTTTGCTTTCTTCTTGTCGTTTTTCATTTTTACTATTTGATCCTCTAAAATTATGACATGATGGCGTGTAGCCAAAGCATATTGCAGGGCCTATGTTAAACAAGAAAAGAAAAGGAATTCTAAGCCATTGAAATACGACACAAGGACGGGATGCAATAAAGAGTAAAATAAACAAAGTAGCTCATACCATCCAAGCATCCGAGACGCTCTCGACAGTTGCAGCAACTGGGGACAGGGACTCTTGACGCTCTCGGTTGGCCGGCATCCATAGGCGGTCAACCTCAGGCCAAAGCTGGACTCGTGGAGCATCTGCCAACCCGTAGTCGTCAGGAAATTCCACTGTGAGCTTCCTCTTCCGAGAAGGAGGCGGCATCTTGAACTCAGCAGGATTGGACGACCCGGTCTCCCTAGTCACCGTGCCATCGATGGAAGCCTTTTGCGGCCTCGGAGGTGATACCACAGTTACGGGTTTAGGTCGAGACACACTCCCCAGTGCCTCCAACCTTTTCCTCAGCAGTGCGTCCGCAGAAGGAGCCTTGCCAGAGCGTGTCGACGGGCCAGTTCCTGTGCAAAGAATTTTTGACGACACAATCTCGTCACAACAGTTGTAATTTATTTTCGTTTTAAAGGCAACGAACCCAAAGCTGTAAACTAACCCTAAACATGTTTACCTGTTGATGTCGACATGTTTGCAGGCTCAGAGATCTCTTCTTCTTGAGAAAGTTCTTCACGATCGAACCTGATGCCGATGAAAGCTCTGTCCTTTAGAGGGACTCCCAAGAGTACGGTAGTCTTTTCTACAGCCTCGGCACCGACCCCAACAGTGTCGAATGATGCGCCTACAAAAACAAACAAGTGAGACAAAGTCAAATCAACAAGCCCAAAAAACACAAAAAGCACCAATAAATACCTCTAGCCATCCATTCCCCCGTCAAGAAGTCGGAGTCGGGCCCTAAACTAGCCAAATCCACCAAAAAGAACCGACCCATCCACCCGCGGTCGTTCGACTTGTCCGCACCAAGAAGAGCCTCTCTATCATCCTTAACATGCAGCAAATACCTACCAGCCCCATAGTTCTTGACCTTGTATGTATAAACAAGGTCTTCAACCCGGAATTCCATGTCTAATTTGCCGGCCAAATGGTCAACCAGATGCATTACTCGCCAGACGTGCGGCATTAACTGCGCCGGCGGCACTGCCAGGGCCTTCAAAACCCCCGGCACCAGTGGCGAGAAGGGATAAGTGTCCCCAATTCTGAATGGGTACTCATAAAAGCACACCCAGCCGTCCGATGTCCAATCGGCCCGTTCGTTGGGCTGCGGCAACCGAATTACCGCCGACGGAGGGAAGCCACACTCCTCCTTGAACGCGGCCACATCTTGTTTCCCCCAAGTGGCCGGTCGAGCATTCTTCTTGTCCAAAATATGGGTAGGGCTGAAAATCGGCCCTTCGTCCAGATCGCACTCCACAACTACCTTCTTGTTCTTCGCGCGGGTGGATTTCGTCCCCATTCGTTGCGACATAGAAGAAATTGAAAAGAGAAAAGAAGGAAAGAAGATGGAAGGGAAGCGGTGACCTGAGAAAGGGAGAGAGAAAGGCGCCGGTTGTTTTTTCTGGGGAAGAGAAGAGAGAGAGTGCAGAAGTGTGTGGAAGTGGTTAAGCAGGCAGGCCTATTTATGGACGCATGTGAGCGGTTGGTCTCTCCAAGAAAATCATCATTGCATTAACGCCGTCAGCGTTGGGAGGATCAAGGGGCAGTTTCCACCCTTTTCTCGTAAAAACCCATTTCTCCTTTTGAACTTCCTGGAATAAATTCAATATGGGTTTTGGGGACAATTGTTAGGGGGGGAAATACCCTCTTGGTGACGTGGGAAGATGTGACAAATGGAGCCTACGTGGCTGCCAACAGGGCGTGTGGTAGCACCTTTCAGACTTGTTCTCAACGACTGGAATCAATGCAGCGGTTACAAGCCGTTAATGAGCAAACCATCATTACTCATTTAATACTCAATTATGTACAATTAAGTGTGAACGTTACACTCTTATTACGAAAGCCTATAAAATGCCTTAGTTACGACCAGTTTGTATATACTAATGCTAAGCAATAACAATACTCTTATTCCATGCTCTTACAACTTGCTCTCGTTACTCTAAATTATCTTGCTCAATCGATTGTTAGCACCATCATCAAGGAAAGTTCGTCTCTAAGTAGAATTTACCCAAAACAAGTATGACTCCAGAAAGGTACAGAAATTGGGCACTTCACAAGTACCTTGTCACGGAGTTTATCCTAAAATCTATTCCCGAAAATTGGAGAGGGAGGTTCATTACTTTTGAGCCTCATGCTCTCCTAAGTCGACTTGGGGATAGATGTTGTGTGGGGTTTAACCCAAGGGCCAAACTGGTGGAAACGGGGTTGATGAATTGGCTAATTCAATGAGCAATCTCAAACTCATTACCCCACACAGGTCGTGTCTAGAGAACGAACTTCTAGAGGCACAAAAGCGCATTTAGTCGACTAAGATGGACAGAAACACACCAATTCGGTCTCTTGTGGATATGATGTCTGGATTATTTTTCACAATTGAGAGACTTGGTGGTTCCGTCAAAGAGTCAATAGCTATTGCACTAGTGCTGAATTGTCTTCATAGGGATTATGAGGGGTTTAAGATGCACTATCTCTTTAATCAGAAAGAGAGAACATTATGTGAACTTGTGGAATTGCTCGATAAATTCGAGAGAATCCTTAAGTTCAAGCAAGACCCTTTTAATGTGAGGTGCACCAAATTCAAGAAAGTGTGCAAGGGGAAGAAAAGAAAGGTTGCATCTTCATCCACTCCCGGAGGGCAACTGGCGCCTTCAAAGAGCAAGATGAGGAAAAATGCTTCGCCATCAACATCGCAATGCTTCAATTGTAATGAAATTGGTCATTAAATGAAAAATTTCCCTAAACTAAAGGAAGAGAAGAAGGACGGAAACGTTGCTTCTCCTTCAGGTATGTATGTTATACATTGTAATCTTGCTAATTCTACTTCTTGGGTCTTAGATACTAGTTGTGGATCACACTTATGTTCCGATTCGCAGGGACTAAGGAGAAGTAGAAGGCTTGATAAAGGCGAGATGGATCTACGCGTGGGAAATGGAGCACAGATTGTTGCATTAGCAGTAGGATCTTATTTTATTTCTTTGCCTAGTGGTTTTGTTTTGGAACTAGAAAACTGTTACTATGTTCCTAGTGTCATCAGAAACATTATTTCCATTTCAAGTTTGGATTCTAAAGGTTTTAGTTTTCAATTTAAAGACAATAGTTGTTCTTTTGCTTTGAATGGAATGTTTTATGGTTCAGCACAACAAGAACATGGTATATATGTGCTAGATACAAGCAAACACATTTATAACATAAATACTAAAAAGGCTAAAACTGGTGATTCCGATCTCACATTTCTGTGGCATTGTCGATTAGGCCATATAAACACAAAGCGCATGGAATTACTTCAACGGAAGGGAATTCTAGAATCATTCGACTTGGAGAAGATTGATCAATGAGAATCTTGTTTACTTGGCAAAATGACAAGGAAACCTTTCTCAAAGGTGGGAGAAAGAGCAAGCAAACTACTAGGGCTAATACATACGGACGTATGTGGGCCTATGAGTACGAAAGCTAGAGGTGATTTCAGCTATTCCATAACCTTTTACGGACTATTTCAGTAGATATGGCTATATTTACTTAATGACACACAAGTCTGAATCATTTGAGAAATTCCGAGAATTTTAAAATGAAGTAGAGTAAACATGGCAAGAAAATCAAAGCTCTAAGATCAGATCGAGGAGGTGAATATCTTAGCCACGAGTTTGATGACCATCTAAAAGAATGCGGTGTTCTTTCTGAATTTACTGCTCCGGGGACACCTCAATGGAATGGAGTGTCGGAACGGAGAAACAGGACCTTACTCAATATGGTCAGGTCAAGGATGGGTCAAGCCGAACTTCCTTTACAATTTTGGGGACATGCGTTGCAAACAACAGCACTCATACTGAATCGTGCTCCGTCAAAAGCTGTTGAAAAGACTCAAAACGAATTATGGACTGGGAAACTTCCAAAGTTGTCTTTTCTAAAGATTTGGGGTTGCGAAGCATATGTCAAGCGATTAATTTCGAACAAGATCGAACCAAAATCTGACAAATGTTTCTTCGTTGGGTATCCAAAAGAAACAAAGGGGTATTCCTTCTACAACAAGTCGGACAACAAAGTATTCGTTGCTCGTGACGGTGTCTTTTTGGAAAGAAATCATATTTCCAAATTGACAAGTGGGAGAATAATAGACCTCGAAGAGATTCGAGACGAACAACGAACCAAGAACTCTTTAGAAGCAGTTCAAGGTGAAGAACCTCCAAGGCCTTTAGAAGAGCCAGTGGGAGTAGTTCCTCAAAACGTTGTTGCCCCTCGTAAGTCAAATAGAACTAAGGTTCAGCCGGACAGATGGACAGGCGTCCTCTTGACTGAAAACTTAGACGTTCTCATATTAGATAGTGATAAACCTATGACTTACAAGCAAGCTATGACGAGCCTAAGCTCCACTAAATGGTTAGAGGCCATGAAATCCGAGATAGACTCCATGTATGAAAATCAAGTCTGGAATTTGGTAGATTTACCGGATGGGTTCACACCTATCGGATGCAAATGGGTCTTCAAATTGAAGATAGACGAAGATGAAATTGTATAAATATACAAAGATAGATTGGTAGAAAAAGGTTACAGGCAAGTTCACGACGTTGACTACGATGAAACCTTTTCTCCAGTCGCGATGCTTAAGTCTATTCGGATAATCCTTGCGATTGTCGCGTTTCATGATTATGAAATATGGCAAATGGATGTCAAAACTGCCTTCTTGAATGGTGTTCTTGAAGAGACTGTGTTTATGACACAGCCGGAGGGTTTTATCGATCAAAAGAACCAAGGAAAGGTATGCAAGCTTAAGAAGTCCATTTATGGATTAAAGCAGGCATCAAGGAGTTGGAATAAACGATTTGATGAAGCAGTCAATATGTTTCGCTTCATCAAGAATCAGGACGAATCTTGTGTATACAAGAAGGTCAGTGGGATTAAAATTGCATTCCTAGTCTTGTATGTAGATAATACACTACTTATTGGAAACGACATTCCTATGTTGGAGTCTGTAAAGACTTGGCTTGGAAAGTGTTTCTCAATGAAGGACTTAGGAGAGGCACATTACATATTGGGCATCAAGATCTATAGAGATAGATCTAAGAGGATGATTGGACTAAGCCAGAGCACTTACATTCACAAAGTGCTAGCTAGGTTCAATATGATGGAAGCCAAGAGAGGCCATCTACCCATGACACATGGCACATATCTAAGCAAGACTCAGTGTCCCAAGACATCTGATGAGCGTAGAAAGATGAGTGGAATTCCATACGCTTCGGCTATTGGATCCATCATGTATGCTATGATTTGTACAAGGCCGGATGTTTCGTTGGCACTCAGTGCAACAAGCAGGTACCAGTCAGAACCAGGTGAGGCACATTGGACTACTGCCAAGAATATCCTAAATTACTTGAAAAGGACGAAGGATCAATTTGGGGTATATGGTGGTACAGATGAGTTGATTGTTAAGGGCTATACAGACGCAAGCTTTCAAACCGACAGAGATGATTTCAGAGCACAGTCTGGGTTTGTGTTCTGCCTTAATGGCGGAGCAGTAAGTTGGAAAAGTGCTAAGCAAAGCACTGTTGCAGATTCTACAACTGAAGCCGAGTACATTGCTGCCTAAGAAGCAGCAAAGGAAGTTGTTTGGATTCGGAAGTTCATCGAAGAACTTGGGGTTGTCCCCTCCATTAAAGGACCAATGGCTTTGTATTGCGACAATAGCGGAGCCATTTCCAGGCAAAGGAGCCTAGAAGCCACCAGAGGTCCAAGCACGTACTACGACGATTTCATATACTTCGAGAAATCGTTGAAAGGAAAGAAATCGAGATTTACAAGGTTGGAACTGACGACAACGTCGCGGATCCATTGACTAAACCGTTGCCACAAGCGAAGCACAACGCACATGTAGCAACCATGGGAATCAAGCATATTGGAAATGGCTTTGATTTTCTAAGTATTGTTTTTGAACATCTGTTAGATCTGTGTTTAAAACAATTGGTTTAACCATTTCATATTTATGAAATTTATTATTTCATATTCATTTAATTTTGGTTTAGTATTAAATGATAAAGTCCATGTTGATGTGGCCTAAAGTAATAGACTGCCACATGGCTTTACTAGGATGGCCAAGAAGGAAGACAAAGGTTCTCCAACATGAATACCTTGAATTCATACTAAGCTCATATCCGCATCCAGAACCAGAGCCCATCTCTTAGGCCCATGGCCCCATTTGATTGGTAGAGTCCCTGGTCAAATCATGTCTAAAAGCCCAAAGCTTGCAGGCAAAGGCCAACATGCAAAGGGCCCAACAGGTCTAAATCAGCCCTCCTATTAACGGACACATGTCCTAATCTTGGAAAGCACCCAATCATCAGCCATGGTTTAAGGATCAATTCCCAAGGAACCCTAGCCCTATAAATAGTTCAGATCCCAAGGTAAAAGGGGCATTCAATTCATTCCCACCTACCTTAAACTATATTTGCTCTGCCTTTTCTCTACAAATCACTTCTCTCTCTAGATTATTTTTACTTAGGCATCGGAGGGAATTTTCCTACGGGAATATTCTTGTTTTGCAGGTAGCCAGAGGATCGTGCCAGCTCATACTTGATACCTCCGAGGAACGCGTTACACGTCATCACCGTAAAGGATCCCACAACATTTGGCGCCGTCTGTGGGGAGGTATAGTATCATGGCTGAGCCGCAATCTGAAGGAGAGTATAATGGTGAAGTAGAGGAGAGGCGGCCCCAAGAAAGAAGTCAACGACATATAGAGGAAGCAAACCGATTTGCAAACGCTGGAAGAACGCCGCGCCGAGTTCAGGAGGCCGAGGTAATTGTGGAGGAGGAACCAGACATGGAAGCACCTCCACCAGGCGGCCATCTAAGCCCCAGTGTCCGGGACGCCGTGCTGGATGAAAATTTGGACTTGCCTGTCTCGGTGGGATCACTGCGTGAAATCCTAGCAAGATTCCAACAACAAATGAATCAAACTTTCCGACAGCAGATGAGTACCACGTTGTATGATGAAATACGAAGGAACATGTTGATCTACAGGAATGAAAGGGAGGCTCCGTAGAGGCCTCTCATTTTGGCGTCAATCGGATAAATAGAATGCCACTCAGATCCAATGTATGGAGAGCAGGAGAAAGTTCCCGTCCAGAAGCTAGCGGAGGAGCCAGTCCTTTGGCAGAACTTTCAGAGATCGACCGCGGCCACCAAGCCTTTCTGCCTCGGCGAGAGCAGGCCACGCGACCACCTTCCAGGGTAAACCCACTGTCCATCTTGCGGCCATCCTCGAGACGTTAGGAACACTATGAAGCTGAATCTGAACTAGCAGACACTGGATCTACTCCAGTTATGGAAGATCCCCCATTTTACCCCTCTACTCGAGGACAAACCCAGATGACGCCCAACAGAGTCAGCATGCGTCCTCGTATGATCTCCAGCCGTCGTGAACCAACTTATCATATCCAAAAAGGGTTAAATAACTTGACGTTGAGGCACATGAGTATGAGGGGGTCGAAAAAGCACGAGGCTAATGCGTGACCTCGTCCCTCGTGGGCGTGACGTTGTCAGATCAAGTGTAATTGGATCTCCTGTGAGTTTACACCCAATCGACTAGTAATATAGGAGTCCCCATTCAGTTTTAACGACAATGAGAAAAACTGACAAAACCCGGTTATCGTGACATAAAGGGAGTGCCATTATGTTCGACCACGACGGCCATAGGTTCCCTTGTGATCCCTGGTGTGGGGATCGCTCAACGTACACCCGCAGGGCAGAGATTGAGAGTTCGGGGTACTGTAACTACCGATAGGAGTGCTCATCGATAATACTCCAGAGGCAGGTTATCCTTACTAGCTCAGCATAAATAATTGAAGGGACATGCGTTAAACTATTAAACTATTCTGAATTGATTTTAGCAATATGCAACACATAATACTAAATCGATCGTGATTATCTTATTTAGATTGATTTAAGGTACCTAGCATGATAATTCAATTGTCCAAGGTATTATCTTATTAGGCGTGATAGATCAATCAAATTAATAGTTTTACAATTTTATAAAAGGGTGATGAAAGCGATTAAATCATATGAGGGACACATTAGAACGCACCCTTGAGAGGTGCGTTGTGGTTCTCAGAAAACTAACCACTTGGCTTTGCTATTTCTCCTTTTATTTAGCGAACCTCGGGTTTCCAAGAAATGTTCCAGTATTTAGGTTTTATTCATCAAGCTACAAGGGGCAGGGTGCGTTCTGTTCGACTTTTGGGTCGATTGCGACAGAACGCTGGATCAATTTCGCAGCGTGAGGCTTAGGCTTAAGGCTAGAGTCAATACTCAGATTATGGAATTGTGTGTTATTTTCACGTCGGTTTTAGGCTGTATTTATAGGAAAAGAGTGTGTGGAAAGATAGATTTAAAGATAAGAATCCAAAAAGAATCCGGAGATAAAACGGCCCCAGGCACTTTCAGCGCCCAAGGCTGGGCGCCGAAGATTTGGGCGCCAAAATCCAGGGGTTGAAAATGGGATCTGGGCCGAGTTCTTTGTCAGATTTGGACTCTTAGAACACGGAGCTTTTGAGTTTCATCCGAGTCTTTTAGTGCGTATTAACTTATGACGGAATGCGTCTGGGCCCGTTACGAACTCTAGGTTCGTTAGGAATTTAATTAATACGTAACTCTTATTTTTGAATTATACCAGGAATGCAAATTCTATCTCTTTTAGGATTTATGTTGGAGTGCAACACCTAATTCTGACAGGTTTCTATCTTTTATGACTTTGCTACTTTTAACAACTACCTTTTACGGCAGTTACTATTCTTAGCAGGTTTCTATAAATAGCAGCTTTGGCCGAAATGAAACGGTGATTGAGATTCGTTATTTTATAGGAGATGTGTTGCCAAGTGGAGATTTATGTTCTCATCATCGAACCTTCCCTTTCGGGAATGGGGACAAAAGTAGGCGTCTACAGTTAGCCCCCACTTTGACTGAGTCTCGAGATGAGAAGATGGTCAAAGTACTAGACGGAGTGCGTCATACAAGCCATGGTGTATGTGACCTGTTTTGCGAGGGTCTCACGAGCCCCCGAGTGATAACATTTGATTTAAGGGTCATCACTTGAAGTGTTAACACATTCCTCACACGTCATTGGAATTTGTTAACTGATAGTATAGAAACTCCCTCACTTTGTCATTGGAAGTATCTAAAGATGTTTTCGAAATCAAAGCTATAAAGTGTAACTAGGCCTGGCCAAGCCTAATCACGAGGTAAAACGTTTTAAAGATTCTCATTTTTAGGGTTAGCTAAACGAGAAAACCCCCTTGTTTTTATAGGACGTAAAACGAAGGAAAATCCAGCACATCGCTCGTTTTTGGAAAAAACGGAAAACCGATCCTTTGATTTTGGAAAAGGGAAACCATCCTTTGATTTTTGGAAAAGGGAAACCATCCTTTGATTTTTGGAAAAGGAAAACCATCCTTTGATTTTTGGAAAAGGGAAACCAGGAAAAGTTATCGCTGCAGCGACTAAGGACCTGCGCGGTTAGTGGCGTAAACCCCGCCCGCTGAAGGTGGGCGAGCCTGTCTACTGAGGGTGGACACCTTGTCCGATAGAAGTGGACGAATCTGTTTTGATGTTTTGAAAATAAGGACCTACGCGGTTTGTGATGTAGACCCCGCCCGCTAAAGGTGGCGAGTCTGTTTTTGTTTTGAAGATTTTATTTTCTTTTCATTTTCGAAAACTGAGGACCTGCGCGGTTAGTGACGCAGACCCCGCCCGCTGAAGGTGGGCGAGCCTTGTCCGCTAAGGGTGGACGCCCCGCCTGCTGGAGGTGAGCGAACCTGAATTCGTCTTTTCGATTTGGGACTCGCATGGTACGTGCCGTGATCTTGCCCGATTGAGGTGGGCAAGTCCCTATTTCATTTGTTCTTGTGATTTCTTTTGAGAATTTCTTTTTATTCATTCTTGTAAGAGCGAATTCTTTCGAGGGATGCTCGGATTTAGTTGCAACCTGAATGTGGGTTGACAACGTGCTTAGACGGACCATTGTCTCGTGGTCATCATCTTTCATGGTTTTGAGCAAGTCTTTACGGCTCAATTTTGCCACTACCTGGGTCCTTGATTAGGGGACTATGTATAAGTATCAACGGCGACCTTTGTCTTGAGGTCGTAATCCGGTTTTATCTTTTGAGATTATCCAAACACGGGACTTCGTACATCGTAGTCTAGGAATATTGTTTTAACTTTGCATACTCTCTTTTGAAATATATATTTTCTTTCGAGCCCCCAAGCACTCGTGCTTGACGGTCATTTCTTGTCAAAGAGGTTCCTTGGGGATACGCATTTTGTAATGTCCTTGATCGTGTTTGGCATCGTGCTCGTAAGTGCGAGCGATCTTTGTAGTGGTGTGCTACTCTTAACAAAGCCGTGAGGTGCGACTTTCAGTAAAGAAATCGGCAATTTTCGAGTCGAATGGATACGGCAGGACCTTATAGATGTTAGGGCTTCTTTTGGGCCTGGGCTTATTTTTGGCGCCCAGGCCTGGGCGTTAGAAATAATTCACGCCCAAGTGGGGCGTTGAAAATATTGTTTGGGCTGGTCTTTTGATGACACAGTTGGCCTCTAGTTCGTTCGTTTATTTCACTTGGAAATTCTACGTATTCTCTTCTCTTTTGTTTTTCTTTATTTTTGGAACGTAGAATTTTATTAGAGATCACAATGAGTTGAGTGATCGTGATGATTTCTCGAGAAGCCATAGCCGATTGGTGGACTACAGTGTTTGTCGCTTTGGGGCGATTATTTAAAGGAATTGTCGCTCTTAAGGCGTACAGTTATTGCAATAGTTGGGCGAGTCTATATGGCCCGAGGAACATACCTTGAGGCGTAAGACTTTGATCGCGTATATATTTTTTTATTTTGCTACGGTCGTTTCGTATCTTGGAGCCCCCAAGTATGCATGTTGGGATGCTTCCTTTTGGCGTACGATTTTTGTAGGTTCTTTTGAGAAAGATGCCTTGGGGTCCCTCTCGTGTAGGTGCGAGCTATCCCTTCCGTGGTAGGTAATATTTTGCTACCTTTAATCCTTAATGTAGAAGTCGTGTGGCTTGCATTTTGAATTTGGGCGATAAGTAGTCTTTGCCTCATACTCTTGGTCGTGCCCGCATTAGTGCAATATGCCTCACTATTTTTTTTTTAGACTTGTACTGTGGGATGGTTGAACTTATGGTGCGACGTAGGCTTGTGTGGTCTAACAGCGTGTCTTAGAACATTCCTCCCGGTGTTGGGATATCATTATTATTTTTTGCATTGGAGTACTTCATCATGCCTCGTTCAGGTGCTCGAACAAGTGTAGCACCTTTTGCGTGGGCGTGCACGGCTTATTACTTCGTTCGATGCGAGGATTCATAGATGTTTCTTCTTTTTTTTTTATCCTTGATTTTTCTTTCGCTTTTGCTTCGGAACGACGTAGACTGTGTAACGGGCGCTTGTAGGGCGAGCGTTATGTGCAGTAGTTTGATCGGAGTTTTGGTGACTCGCGATTTTCAGTTACCCTTGTTAGTGGGGTGACTTCATATATTCTAAGTAGCTCTTAGAATTTGGGAGGGGTTGTAGCCATTCTAAGGTTCGTTTTACACGATCAAACCTTAGGATTGTGCCCCTATGACGTGTGTATAGCATTAGCGTCTAGAATTTGCGATAAAATCGTCATTTCGAGCATTTTTAGAGTATTTTTCTCAAGCCCCCAATCGTAGCCACGGTATTGGCTTGGTGCTATAATGCTTGGCATACGTTTTTATGCATTCATGGTGACATGGATCATGAATAGTTTGAACCAGACTCGTTTAGTGCGAGGTACGTTCGAGTAGTGATTTGCTACTTCTCTTGTAAACGTCGTATTGTGCGACATTGCCATGGTCAAGGTAGTCACATGTTGAAGTGTGCCTTGACCAAAAGCTAGGTGCCTTTCTTTACCCATAATCATATTTAGAAATCTTTTTGACTTACTTGCAACATCGAGATAAACACATACTTAGCTTAAACCAACGACACTTTATTATGTTCAAAGAAGTCTTTGAAAATTATTTGAAATCCGAGTCCTACTGTGTACAATCCGAGGTGTCCTAATTAAGTTGACTTATAGAAGGGTTCGTACAGGATTACATGAGTGAATCAAAATACTGTTACGATTTTCGGAATGCTGTCTAAGGATTTGCTGGAAGCCAGGGTGCAGGCGTCAAGATATTACTTGTGTCCGTGTGGCACATGCTTTAGGCTTTTAGGGCCATCATTTCCAGAATTGCGAGAATATAAACCGCTTTCAAATTGACTTAGATTTACTTGGTGTATGTCTGCACAAAAGGTCAAGGTATACTTAGTTCTTTCCCTAGTTCTTTCATTTCAACTTTTAGCCCCAGTTGCTATTATGTCTTCTCATTAATGATGCTTTCAGATTTCGAATTCAGATGCCCGTGTCATATGTCTGAGTTGGGTGAGCCTTGGTTAAGTGCCAAGTCCTATTGACAATGTCTGATTTTTTCAAAGGGGATTCGCAAGCATTTGAATTACCATGAACGGGTGCCCTGAGTTCGAAGGAACGATGGGGAGATGCCGTAGAACAATCCTCTTTATTGCAAGCTTACTGCCTTTACTACTTGTTGGCGATTATGACTGTGTCTAGTGGTGAAAGAAGGTCTTTAAGTGAGTTACTTTTCTTTAGGGAGGGTCAAGTCGAGTACTTTAGAGGTCATGGACGCTCGCGCTAGCCCCCATTCAATTGAGGCAAAGCGATATTTTGAGTATTGGCTAAGTGCCTAGGAGTGTGAATGCTCCTTCTGGCAAGGGTACGTGCCCTTATTATTTTTCGATGTGTGCTCATTTTGGCATCTTGATGACTTGGATTCTTCCTTTGACTTAAATTTTTCTTTCGATTTGGATTGCAAGTAATTAAATTTCAATAAGGGACTCTATTTTTTATTCTTGTTATTCTATAGGCTTTAACATTTTTGCAAATTGGTTGGACCGAATCATGGATTGCCTACGTATCCGCCTTAAATAGATTTATTTGGAATCAGGTCTTGCGTAGTTCTTAGCCAGAAAATAGATTCTTAGAATGCCGATTTTAAACAAGTACGTTCGAGTGGAATCGTAATGTTTGAAATAGGGTGAAATAAGTGTACGAAAATTTTGGAGCGCGCGTATTTTGCGTATTTTATATGATCTTCTACCCCCAAATGTTCGTTATTCTTCCGCATATATATAGGAAAATATACGAACACTTTTAGGAATTGGGAGTTGAAAAGTGATAAGCAAGAACGGCGCCCAGGGCTGGGCGTTATTATTTTTGGCGCCCAGGTCTGGTCGTTGAAAACTTGTTCTGGCCTGCCTTTTTGTGCTGCTCCTTTTCGTTTTGTGCCAAATATTTGCGAATCTTTTTTGTGCGCTAATTTTTTTTATTATTTTTTTTTTTTTACGTTAAGCGTAGAATGTACTTTTCATTTGTCTTTTTTTTATTCGTGACTCAAGACGGCTTGAAAGATGGGCTGAATGAGATAGGATAATTTGTATAGGTATTAGTCAAGCATGAGGATTGGAAAGGTTAGAAGATCGTAGAACTTTATGTAGTTTTTGTGGTATGATTTGGATTGGTTGAGTCAATTCTTTTCCTTCGTTTACTTGGGTAAATTTCGCACTTTGGGAGGTATGGGCTAAGTATTTCATGGCTCGCTCTTTTCGCTCTCCCTTTTCTCTTTCTCTTTTTTCTTTTTTGCTTGGGATTTCTCCCCCCTTTTTGTTTGGGCTAAAAGGTAGATGGTTGTGGTCTTTGAGTCACGAGGCGAGACTGAGTGAGCCTCGTTTGGTAGTCCTATACTGGACCTTTAATTTTAGTAGGCCTAGGGTGGACCTTTAAATTGTCTTACTTTGCAAGCGTATTTAGTCGTTTCTTAAAATGTGCAAATAGCGTAGATTCAAAATGTTGTTTTTACTTTATTGAAATTTAACGAAAGAATTACATCGAAAATAACTTTTTTTTGCTTCTTTTCAGATTCCAGTTTCCGGGATTTAATTGGAAGTTGTGATTTAGACTCGAACTTTCATTAATTTTTCTGATTATAACCCGTGTATGAATACAAGGTGGTGGCCTAGACTCAAAATAATGACGTGGCGTAAGCCTATAATACTTGACCAAGCGACTTTCAGACTTAGGCTAATTGGACCATAATTTTCGTTGGTTGACACTTTAGATTTTAGCCCTTGGGTGTTCATTTGTCATGCGCCATTTTGCTTAATGTTGGCAAGGTAGTTAGTTTGGGAGATCGAATTTTCATTTTTGCAAGACTAGAATCATTAGTGTGGCTTCCTTCTTAGTGTGTATTGCTTTACCCCAATGGTAGCCTTATGGCATGCCGAGTTGGGTATTTTCATGGTTCGTCATGTTGCATTCATGGAAAATCTTTTAGTCCGTACTTAGGAGTACTTCAAGGAGCGAGTGGCTCGAGAGGACTATGATAGTCGTGACCCAATGTGATCATAAGCCTTGAGGCCATTAATTTTATTTTATTTTGCCAATGGTATTGACACCTTAGGCTCACTTTGGGGGTTGTGCGACTATGGAGGAATGATTTTCAGAATGTGACTGTTTCCATTTTGCAAATACTTGAATTACATAATATATTCTTTTTATTGGTGAGAGAGAGTATTGAGGCCGTAGATTCTTAGCAAGGGATGACAATTACATATGGGTGCTTATTGATTTCTTTTAAATGTTAGGAAGGGAGAATCAATATGGTTTAACCTTTTAACTTGCAGAACGACACCAAGCATTAGGACCGATTCTATGTATAAGACAACTAAGACTTAGGATTTAGATTGTACTTTGGCATAGCCTAGTCTAGACTCGGATTTATTTATTTTTTATTCGAACATTATTTTTTGAACACTTTGCCCATGTGACATTCAAGGTCATTTAATCAGCGTGCTCGGTTTAGTGCCGAACATAGTCGTCATAGGAGGCCTAGTGACGACACAATGAGTTGTTTAGTTTATAAGTCGTGTTTCAAAGTCGAGTGCCTTTTTTCCAATACGTCCTTGCAACAGATTTGTCGCTCATTATTCATTTTTTTTTATGCGCGGGCACCAAAGCTGCTGGGCTTGACCAGTAGGCCAGGCAGCAACTTCGGCGCCCAGGCTGGGCGTGGAAAATGATTGGCGCCCAGCCAGGGGCGCTAAAAATGCGTCCCTGACTAGTACTCGTATTCTGTTCGCGTATCCTTTTTTCGTATATACGACTTGATTTTGCGTGTTTGCCTAATAACGTCCTTTACGCGTTGTGCGGCGTTGTGGGATCTGTTACAGGCTGTCCTGGGCGTCGCTTATTTTTGTGGCGATCGCCCGGGGCTGCGGAACACGTATTTTGGTATAACTCTTTGGCCAATTGGTGTTTATGAATGTTTGGACAATTTTCAGGGTCGTTGGTTTTCTAGCATTATTTGTCACACACAATCACATAATTCGCTACACACAACTAACATTACAACATGAAGCAAAATAATATGTCACGTAGTTTATGATAGGCTGTAGACACCTACTTTTGTCCCCATTCCCGAAAGGGAAGGTTCGATGATGAAAACGTAAATATCCACTTGACAACGCATCTCCTATAAAATAACGAATCTCAAATCCCCTTTTCATTTCACCCGAAACCTGCTATTTATAGAAACCTGCTATTCATGGAAACCTGCTAAAAATAGTAACTGTCGTAAAGGGTAGCTTCTAAAAGTGGCAAGTCATAAAAGATAGAAACCTGTCAGAATTAGGTGTTGCACTCCAACATAAATCCTAAATGAGATAGAAAACTGCGAGAATCCTATTCCTAATATGATTCGTAAATTAGAGTTACGTATTAATTAAAATCCTAACGAGCCTAGAGTTCGTAACGGGCCCAGACGCATTCCGTCATGAAATTGATACGCACCAAAAGACTCGATTAAGTCTCAAACACTACGGATTTCAGGAATCCGAATCTGACTAAGAAAACAGCCCAGACCCTATTTTCAACGCCTGGCTCTGGGCGCCGAAATCTTCGGCGCCCAGGCCTGGGCGCTGGAATTACCTGGGTACGTGTTTTTTCCTAATTCTTCATGGATTAGAGCTCTGCAATTCTATCTTTACACAAACTCTTTTCTATAAATATAGCCCAAGTTCGACGTGAAATCACACAACACACAATTCATATTCTGAGTATTGACTCCAACCCTTAGCCTAAGCCTCACGCTGCGAAATTTTCACGCGTTCTGTCGCAATCGATCCATAAATCGAACATAACGTATCCTGTCCCATAATTTGAGATTCGTTAAATAAAAAGGAGAAATAGCAAAGTGAAAGTGGTTAGTTTTCTGAGAACCGTGACGCACCTCTCAAGGGTGCGTCGTAATGTGTCCCTTTTCTATGATTTAATTGCTTTCCTCGCCCTTTTTATGAACTGTTAAACTAACTAAATCTGATTGTTCTATCACGCTTAATAAATATAATATTTTTGGGAAATTGGATTATCATGCTAGGTTCCTTAATGCTATTTAAATCAGATAATCGCGATTGATCTAGTATTATATGTTGCATATTGCTAAAATCAACTCAGATTAGTTTACTAGTTAACGCATGTCCCTTCAACACCAGGGATCACAAGGGAACCTACGGCCGTCGTGGTCAAACATAATTGCACTCCCTTTATGTCACGATAACCGGGTTTTGTCAGTTTTTCTCATTGTCGTTAAAAACTGAATGGCGACTCCTATATTACTAGTCAATTGGGTGTAAACTCACAGGAAATCCAATTACACTTGATTGAATAAAAATAATCGTCACACCCACGAGGGACGAGGTCACGCATTAGCCTCGTGCTTTTTCGACCCCCTCACGGTGGCGACTCCACTTGGGATAGTGAAGGAACTACTCGTGCTTGTAGGTAATCAAAATAGCCGAAGGGTGAAACGATCCTACCCCGCGTTTATTTCCCAATCAAGTTGGGACGACCTGAAAATCAGCATATTAATGTGAACGGACAGAACCGCATAACGAATCTTGGCTCCCTTGGTGTTTCACCTCGGAAGTTGGGACTAAGGATACCCATCGCCAACCGGGGGGTGCATACGCTTCGAATGTTGTCCACTTGGCACTTTCGCTAGTAGTACACCCGTCCCAAACCCAATCGCTCGCTCATTAGGTCCCTCTCGCCTGCATGCCCCCTTGGCTTGCACTTGCGGGTTGGCCTTCTGGGACGAAATTCGTCTGTTGAAGACACTACCTCGACCGGGGCATGTGTTGGATCTACGATAGAAGCGGTACCAAGCCAGGCGCAAATAACTACCCATAGAAGCCTATCATAAACTACATGACATATTCTTATTTCCTCATGATGGAATGTTAGTTATGTGTAGCGAAATATATGATTGTGTGTGACAAACTATCCTAGAAAAATCAACGACCTTAAAAATTGCCCAAACATTCATAAACCAATTTGCCAAAGAGTTATACCGAAATACGTGTTCCGCAAACCCGAACGATCGCAACAAAAATAAGCGACGCTCGGGATGGCCTGTAGCGAATCCCACAAACGCTGCACAACGCGTAAAGGACGTTATTAGGCAAGCATGCAAAATCGAAGTCGCATAAACAAAAGTAGACGCAAACAGAAAACGAGAACCAACCAGGGACGCATTTTCAACGCCCCTGGCTGGGCGCCAGAATTTCTCACGCCCTAAGCTGGGCGCTGATGTTGCTGCTTGGCCTTCTGGTCAGGCGCAGCAGCCTCGGTGCCCGCGAAAAAGAAAAAAACACGTAGCAAAAAAACCGTTCGTAAAAAATAATTGCTGCGAGGGCGTAAGAAAAGCACTCGGTTCCAAAAGCGACTCATAAAAAAGAATAACACTTTGCGTCGTTGTTAGGCCTCCTACGACGACAATGCTCGGCATCAAAACCGAACATGCTAATAATTATGAATGTCACATGGGCAAAGTATTCAAAAATAATGTTCAAATGAAGTTTTTTAAAAAAATAAATAATGTTCGAATAAAAAGTAAATCCGAGTCTAGACTAGGCTATGCCAAAGTACAATCTGAATCCTAAAGTCTTAGTTGTCTTATCCATAGAATCGGTCCTAATGCTTGGTGTCGTTCTGCAAGTTAAAAAGTTAAACCATATTGAGTCTCCCTTCCTAACATTTAAATCAATAAGCACCCATATGTAATTGTCATCCCTTGCTAAGAATCTACGGTCTCAATACTCTCTCCCACCAATAAAAATAATATATTATAGTATTTGCAAAATGGAAACAGTCACATTCTGAAAATCATTCCCCCATAGTCGCACAACCCCCAAAGTGAACCTAAGGTGTCAAATCCATTGGCAAGAAAAATTGATGGCCTCAAGGCTTATAATCACATTGGGTCACGACTATCATAGTCCTCTCGAGTCACTCGCTCCTTGAAATACTACTAAGTACGGACTAAAAGATTTTCCATGAATGCAACATGACCAACCATGAAAATACCCAAATCGGCATACCATAAGGCTACCATTGGGGTAAAGCAATACACACTAAGAGAGAAGCCGCACTAATGATTCTAGTCTTGCAAAAAATAAAAATTCGATCTCCCCAATTAACTACCTTGCCAACATTAAGCAAAATGGCGCATGACAAATGAACACCCAAGGGTTAAAATCTAAAGTGTCAACCAACGAAAGTTATGGTCCAATTAGCATAAGTCTGAGAGTCGCTTGGTCAAGTATTATAGTCTTACGCCATGTCATTATTTTGAGTTTAGGCCACCTCCTTGTATTCATACACGGGTTATAATCGGAAAGATTAATGAAAGTTTGAGTCTAAATCACAACTTCCAATTAGATCCCAGAAACTGGAATCTGAAAAGAAGCAAAAAATTATTTTCGATGTAATTCTTTCGTTAAAATTCAATAAGGTAAAAACAACATTTTGAATCTACGCTATTTGCACATTTTAAGAAACGACTAAATACGCTTGCAAAGTAAGACAATTTAAAGGTCCACCCTAGGCCTACTAAAATTAAAGGTCCGCTATAGGCCTACCAAACGAGGCTCACTCAGTCTCACCTCGTGACTCAAAGACCACAACCATCTACCTTTTAGCCCAAATTGATTGAAGGATTTATGTTGGGGAGAAATCCCAAGCAAAAAGAAATACTTAAAAAGAAAGAGAAAAGGGAGAGCGAAAAGAGCGAGCCATGAAATACTTAGCCCGTACCTCCCAAAGTGCAAAATTTACCCAAGTAGACGAAGGAAAAGAATTGAGTCAACCAATCCAAATCACGCCACAAAGACTACATAAAGTTCTACGATGTCTACCCTTTCCAATCCTTATGTTCTTAGACCCCTTCGCTCTGGGGCCCCTATTCAGCTCATCTAACCCATCCATGTTCTCATTGCCATAACCCAAGAAACCATTACCTCGACTCTTGTTCTTGAACTTATTGTCAACCGCAAACCACGCACGGCCATTGACACGTGCGTCATACCCATTATTTCCAAAACCTGCTCTTACACCACCATTAGCATAATGACCATATAACTTGTGTGGATACATCCTGTTGATATACCCTTGAGCCGTCTCCATACTACTCATTGGCCTCGGTTGATGTAAGCTCATGACCCTAGCTTGAGGCTGCAAATTGTGAGTCCTAGCAGATGTAATCCTCATGCTCGACCAATACCTATACAAATTATCCTATCAAACCGTCTTGAGTCACGAATAAAAAAGGAAGACAAATGAAAAGTACAAAATAATAAAAAATAATAAAAAAGAAACTTTGCAAAGCGCCTCTAAAGTTAGTCTAAAAAGAAAAAGAAGCATTTAGCGCACCAAAAAAGATCCGCCTAGAAACCATTTTCAGCGCCCACAGCTGGGCGCCGGAATCTTTAACGCCCCAGCCTGGGCGCTGAATCTCTCTGCCAGCCAAATTTTGTCCAGAAGTGCTCGTTATTTTATCCGCACATACATGGAAAAATAACGAACACTTGGAGGGGTACAACACGTATTCAGATATACGTACCACCAAAAAAAATATACATGTACTCAAAAAATAAAACAAATAAACAAAATTTTGGCCTACGGCAAAGCAGCAGATTAAAATAATAATAAACTTCACTTATTCTACCGTTTCAAATAATATGTTTCCACCTCAGAACGTACTTGTTTAAAATCGGCATTCTAAGAAACCATTTTCTAGGCTAAGAACTACGCAAGACCTGATTCCAAATTAAATCTATTTAAGGAGGATACGTAGGCAATCCATGATTCGGTCCAACCAATTTGCAAAAATATTAAAGCCTATAGAAAAACAAGAATAAAAATAGAAGTCCCTTATTGAAATTTAATTACTTGCAACCCAAGTCGAAAGAAAAAATTTAAGTCAAAGGAAGAATCCAAGTCACCAAGATGCCAAAATTAACGAGCACACATCGAAAAATAATAAAGGGCACGTACCCTTGCCAGAAGGAGCACTCACACTCCTAGGCACTTAGCCAAGACTCAAAAGACCGCTTTGCCTCAATTGAATGGGGGCTAGCGCAAGCGTCCATGACCTCTAAAATACTCGACTTGACCCTCCCTAAAGCGAACTAACTCACTTAAAGACTTTCTTTCACCACTAGACATAGTAGTTCGCTTAAAGACCTTCTTTCACCACTAGACACAGTCATAATCGCCAACAAGTAGTAAAGGCAGTAAGCTTGCAATAAAGAGGATTGTTCTACGGCATCGCCCCATCGTTCCTTCGAACTCAGGGCACCCGTTCATGGTAATTCAAATGCTTGCTAATCCCCTTTGAAAAAGAAAAAAAAAACAGACATTGTCAATAGGACTTGTTACTTAACCAAGGCTCACCCTACTCAGACATATGACGGGCATCTAAAATCGAAATCTAAAAGCATCATTAATGGGAAAACATAATAGCAATTGGGGGCTAAAAATTGAAATGAAAGAGCTAGGGAAAGAACTAAGTATACCTTGACCTTTTGTGCAGACATACACCAAGTAAATCTAAGTCAATTTAAAAACGGTTTATATTCCCGCAATTCTGGAAAAGATGGCCCTAAAAAGCCTAAAAGCATATGCCAAACGGGCACAAGTAATATCTTGACACCTGCACCCTGGCTTCCAGCTAATCTTTAGACAGCATTCCAAAATCGTAACAGTATTTTCATTCACTCATGTAATCCTGTACGAACCCTTCTATAAGTCAACCTACTTAGGACACCTCGGATTGTACACAGTAGGACTCGGATTTCAAATAATTTTCAAAGGCTTCTTCGAACATAATAAAGTGTCATTGGTTTAATCTAAGTATGCGTTTTGCAAGTGAGTCAAAGATATTTCTAAATATGATTATGGGTAAAGAAAGGCACCTAGCTTTTGGTCAAGGCACACTTCAACATGTGACTACCTTGACCATGGCAATGTCGCACAATACGACATTTACAAGAGAAGTAGCAGATCACTACTCGAGCGTACCTCGCACTAAACGAGTCTGGTTCAAACTATTCAGGATCCATGTCACCATGAATGCATAAAAAAGTATGCAAGGCATTATAGCACCAAGCCAATCCCGTAGCTACAGTTGGAGGCTTGAGAAAAACACTCTAAAAATGCTCGAAATGACGATTTCATCGCAAATTCTCGACGCTAATGCTATACATACATCATAGGGGCACAATCCTAAGCTTTAATCGTGTAAAACGAACCTTAGAATGGATACAACCCCTCCCAAATTCTAAGCACTACTTAGAGTATATAAAGTCGCCACACTAACAAGGGTAACTGAGAATCGCGAGTCACCAAAACTCCGATCGAACCACTGCACATAACGCTCGCCCTATAAAGCGCCCGTTGCACAGTCTACATCGTTCCAAAGCAAAAGCGAAAGAAAAAAAATCAAAAAAAAACTATCAAAATTCTACCCAGAAATCATTTTCAACGCCCAGAGCTGGGCGCCGATATCTTTAACGCCCCAGCCTGGGCGCTGAATCTTTCTGCTAGCCAAGTTTTACCCAGGTATAAAAATAAGAAAGAAGCACCTATGAATCCTCGCATCGAACGAAGTAATAAGCCGTGCAAACCCATGCAGAAGGTGCTACACTTGTTCGAACACCTGAACGAGGCATGATGAAGTACTCCAATGCAAAAATAATACTGATATCCCAACGCCTGGAGGAATGTTCTAAGACACACCGTTAGGCCACAAAAGCCTACGTTGCACCATAAGTTCAACCGTCCCACGGTACAAGTCTGAAAAAAAAAAGAGTAAGGCATATTGCACTAATGTAGGCACGACCAAGAGCATGTGTAAAAGAGGCAAAGACTACTTATCGCCCAAATTCAAAATACAAGCCCCACGACTCCTACATTAAAGGGTAGCAAAATATTATCTGCCACGGAAGGGATAGCTCGCACCTACACGAGCGGAACCCCAAGGCATCTTTCTCAAAAGAACCTACAAAATCGTACGCCAAAAGGAAGCATCCCAACATGCATACGTGGGGGCTCCAAGCTACGAAACAACCATAGCAAAATAAAAAAAATATCTCGAAGAAAATGTTTGAACAATCGAAAGGGTACGATGTTTGAGCCCACTTCATGAATGGGCCTGAACCCTATCAAGCTTCTAAGCAAACTATCCAAAATCAGTCATTGCTCAAAAAAATGATTCAAACAAACTGATTAAAGGACCGCACACAACGGCCATTCTATGAACGCTCGTTCGCACAAACATATCATCTTTTCTAAGTATCAAACATTTACGAACGCGTTCAAAAAGAGAAAAAAAAAAAAGGAAAACGAACGAACAAGAGGCCAACTGTGTCATCAAGAAACCTCGCCAGAAATCATTTTCAGCGCCCAGAGCTGGGCGCCGAAATCTTTAACGCCCAAGAATGGGCGCCGAAAATGATCCTAGACCCAAAAAAGGGCCCCTGACTTCTATAGGGCCCTGCTGTATCCGTTCGACTCGAAAATTGCCGATTTCTGAAAGTCGCACCTCACGGCTTTGTTAAGAGTAGCACACCACTACAAAGATCGCTCGCACTTACGAGCACAATCCCAAACACGATCAAGGACATTACAGAATGCGTATCCCCAAGGAACATCTTTGACAAGAAATGACCGTCAAGCACGAGTTCTTGGGGGCTCGAAAAAAAATATATATTTCAAAAGAAAGTAAGCAAAGTTAAAACAATATTCCCAGACTACACTGTACGAAGTCCCGTGTTTGGATAACCTCAAAAGATAAAGCCGGATTACGACCTCAAGACAAAGGTCGCCGTTGATACTTATACATAGTCCCCTAAATCAAGGACCTGGGTAATGGCAAAATTGAGCCATAAAGACTAGCTCAAAACCATGAAAGAAGATGACCACAAGACAATGGTCCGTTTAAGCACGTTGTCAACCCATATTCAGGTTGCAACTAAATTCGAGCATCCCTCGAAAGAATTCGCTCCTGCGAGAATGAATAAGAAAAGAAATTCTCAAAGAAATCACAAGAACAAATGAAATAGGGACCTGCCCACCTCAATCGGGCAAGATCGCGCCACGAACCGCGCGAGTTCCAAATAGAAAAACGAATTCAGGGACGTCCACCCTCAGCGGACAGGACTCGCTCACCTTCAGCGGGCGGGATCTGCGTCACTAGCCGCGCAGATCCTCAGTTTTCGAAAAATAGAATCTTCAAAAACAAAATGAAATAGGCTCGCCATCTTCAGCCGGCGGGGTCTACGGCGCAAACCACGTAGTTCCTTATTTTCAAAAAATAAACACACACAAATTTCAAAACAGATTCGTCCACTTCTATCGGACGGGGTGTCCACCCTTAGCGGACAGGCTCGCCATCTTTAGCCGGCGGGGTCTGCGTCACTAACCGCGCAGGTCCTTAGTCGCTGTAGCAATAACTTTTTTTCCGTTTTTCCCAAAAACGATGTGAGTAGCCTTTCGTTTTCCGTTTTTCCCAAAAACGATGTGAGTAGCATTTGGTTTTCCGTTTTTTCCAAAAACGATGTGAGTAGCCTTTGGTTTTCCGTTTTTCCCAAAAACGATGTGAGTAGCTTTTGGTTTTCCGTTTTTCCCAAAAACGATGTGAGTAGCCTTTGGTTTTCCGTTTTTCCCAAAAACGATGTGAGTAGCTTTTGGTTTTCTGTTTTTCCCAAAAACGATGTGAGTAGCCTTTGGTTTTCCGTTTTTCCCAAAAACGATGTGAGTAGCTTTTGGTTTTCCGTTTTTCCAAAAAAAGAGCGATGTGAGTAGTTATTGGTTTTCCGTTTTTCCAAAAAAGAGCGATGTGAGTAGTTTTTCCTTTTTTCCAAAAATTAAAGTATTGGTTTTCCGTTTTTTCCAAAAAAAGAACGATGTGCTGGATTTTCCTTCGTTTTACGTCCTATAAAAACAAGGGGGTTTTCTCGTTTAGCTAACCCTAAAAATGAGAATCTTTAAAAACATTGTTACCTCGTGATTGGGCTTGGCCAGGCCCAATTACACTTTACAGCTTTGATTTCGAAAACATCTGTCGCTACTCCCAATGACAAAGTGAGGGAGTTTCTACGCACCTTTAGATCCTTCCAATGACAAAGTGAGAAAGTTTCTATACTATCAGTTGACAAATCCCAATGACACGTGAGGGATATGTTGACACTTCAAAGTGATGACCCTTAAGTCAAATGTTATCACTCGGGGGCTCGTGAGACCCTCGCCAAACAGGTCGCTATGAGCTTGTGCGACGCACTCCGTCTAATACTTTGACCATCGTCTTACTCCAAGACTCAGTCAAAGTGGGGGCTAACTGTAGACACCTACTTTTGTCCCCATTCCCGAAAGGGAAGGTTCGATGATGAAAACGTAAATCTTCACTTGACAACGCATCTCCTATAAAATAACGAATCTCAAATCCCATTTTCATTTCACCCGAAACCTGCTATTTATAGAAACCTGCTATTTATGGAAACCTGCTAAAAATAGTAACTGTCGTAAAGGGTAGCTTCTAAAAGTGGCAAGTCATAAAAGATAGAAACCTGTCAGAATTAGGTGTTGCACTCCAACATAAATCCTAAATGAGATAGAAAACTGCGAGAATCCTATTCCTAATATGATTCGTAAATTAGAGTTACGTATTAATTAAAATCCTAACGAGCCTAGAGTTCGTAACGGGCCCAGACGCATTCCGTCATGAAATTGATACGCACCAAAAGACTCGATTAAGTCTCAAACACTACGGATTTCAGGAATCCTAATCTCACTAAGAAAACAGCCCAGGCCCTATTTTCAACGCCTGGCTCTCGGCGCCGAAATCTTCGGCGCCCAGGCCTGGGCGCTGGAATTACCTGGGTACGTGTTTTTTCCTAATTCTTCGTGGATTAGAGCTCTGCAATTCTATCTTTCCACAAACTCTTTTCTATAAATATAGCCCAAGTTGGACGTGAAATCACACAACACACAATTCATATTCTGAGTTTTGACTCCAACCCTTAGCCTAAGCCTCACGCTGCGAAATTGTTCACGCGTTCTGTCGCAATCGATCCATAAATCGAACAGAACGTATCCTGTCCCATAATTTGAGATTCGTTAAATAAAAAGGAGAAATAGCAAATTCAAAGTGGTTAGTTTTCTGAGAACCGTGACGCACCTCTCAAGGGTGCGTCGTAATGTATCCCTTTTCTATGATTTAATTGCTTTCATCGCCCTTTTTATAAACTGTTAAACTAACTAAATCTGATTGTTCTATCACGCTTAATAAATATAATATTTTTGGGAAATTGGATTATCATGCTAGGTCCCTTAATGCTATTTAAATCAGATAATCGCGATCGATCTAGTATTATATGTTGCATATTGCTAAAATCAACTCAGATTAGTTTAATATTTAACGCATGTCCCTTCAATTATTTATGCTGAGCTAGTAAGGATATCCTAACTCTGGAGTTATCGACGAGCGAGTACTCCTCTCGGTAGTTACAGTCCCCCGAACCCTCAATCTCTACCTTGCGGGTGTATGTTGAGAGATCCCCACACCAGGGATCACAAGGGAACCTACGGCCGTCGTGGTCAAACATAATTGCACTCCCTTTATGTCACGATAACCGGGTTTTGTCAGTTTTTCTCATTGTCGTTAAAAACTGAATGGCGACTCCTATATTACTAGTCAATTGGGTGTAAACTCACAGGAAATCCAATTACACTTGATTGAATAAAAAGAATCGTCACACCCACGAGGGACGAGGTCACGCATTAGCCTCGTGCTTTTTCGACCCCCTCACATAGGCTTCTATGGGTAATATTTGCGCCGGCTTGGTACCTCCTCTATCGTCGATCCAACACATGCCCCGGTCGGGGAAGTGCATTCACGAGCGAATTTCGTCCCAAGAGGCCAATCACGATGTAAGCCAAGGGGGCATGCACCAATGAGAGGGACCTAGTGGGCAAGCGATTTGGTTTGGGATAGACGTACTACTAGCGAAAGTGTCGAGTGGACAACATTCAAAGCGTATGCACCCCCCGGGTGGTGATGGGTATCCTTATTCCCAACTCCCGAGATGAAACATGCCAAGGGAGCCAAGATTCGTTATGCGGTTCTGTCCGTTCACATTAATATGTTGATTTGCAGGTCGTCCCAACTTGATAGGGAAATAAACGCGGGGTAGGATCGTTTCACCCTTCGGCTATTTTGATTACCTACGAGCACGAGTATTTCATTAACGTCCCCAGTGGAGTCGCCACTGTGAGGGGGTCGAAAAAGCACGAGGCTAATGCGTGACCTCGTCCCTCGTGGGCGTGACGTTGTCAGATCAAGTGTAATTGGATCTCCTGTGAGTTTACACCCAATCGACTAGTAATATAGGAGTCGTCATTCAGTTTTTAACGACAATGAGAAAAACTGACAAAACCCGGTTATCGTGACATAAAGGGAGTGCCATTATGTTCGACCACGACGGACATAGGTTCCCTTGTGATCCCTGGTGTGGGGATCGCTCAACGTACACCCGCAGGTCAGAGATTGAGAGTTCGGGGGACTGTAACTACCGAGAGGAGTGCTCATCGATAATACTCCAGAGGCAGGTTATCCTTACTAGCTCAGCATAAATAATTGAAGGGACATGCGTTAAAGTATTAAACTATTCTGAATTGATTTTAGCAATATGCAACACATAATACTAAATCGATCGTGATTATCTTATTTAGATTGATTTAAGGTACCTAGCATGATAATTCAATTGTCCAAGGTATTATCTTATTAGGCGTGATAGATCAATCAAATTAATAGTTTGACAATTTTATAAAAGGGTGATGAAAGGGATTAAATCATATGAGGGACACATTACAACGCACCCTTGAGAGGTGCGTTCTGGTTCTCAGAAACTAACCACTTGGCTTTGCTATTTCTCCTTTTATTTAGCGAATCTCGGGTTTCCAAGCAATGTTCCAGTATTTAGGCTTAATTCATCAAGCTACAAGGGGCAGGGTGCGTTCTGTTCGACTTTTGGGTCCATTGCGACAGAACGCCGGATCAATTTCGCAGCGTGAGGCTTAGGCTTAAGGCTAGAGTCAATACTCAGATTATGGAATTGTGTGTTATTTTCACGTCGGTTTTAGGCTGTATTTATAGAAAAAGAGTGTGTGGAAAGATAGATTTTAAGATACGAATCCAAAAAGAATCCGGAGATAAAACGGCCCCAGGCACTTTCACCGCCCAAGGCTGGGCGCCGAAGATTTCGGCGCCCAGATCCAGGCGTTGAAAATGGGATCTTGGTCGAGTTCTTTGTCAGATTTGGACTCTTAGAACACGGAGTTTTTGAGATTTATCCGAGTCTTTAAGTGCGTATTAACTTATGACATAATGCGTCTGGGCCCGTTACGAACTCTAGGTTCGTTAGGAATTTAATTAATACGTAACTCTTATTTTCGAAGTAAACCAGGAATGCAAATTCTATCTCTTTTAGGATTTATGTTGGAGTGCAACACCTAATTCTTACAGGTTTCTATCTTTTATGACTTTGCTACTTTTAACAACTACCTTTTACGGCAGTTATTATTCTTAGCTGGTTTCTATAAATAGCAGCTTTGGCTGAAATGAAAGGGTGATTGAGATTCGTTATTTTATAGGAGATGCGTTGCCAAGTGGAGATTTATGTTCTCATCATTGAACCTTCCCTTTCGGGAATGGGGACAAAAGTAGGCGTCTACAATGAGCACTCCCTTCTGTGAGGACATAATGAATGCCCCGAAAGAACCTATAGTAGAAACTCCCACCATTGAAGCTTATGACGGCACCACCTACTTGCATACCGTCACCACATGTATGTCCAAGGAACCATGAGGCCAGGTGGTGCAAATACTTTCCAGCCATCCTTAAAGGAGTGGCGTCCAAATGGTTAGAACGACTGCCCCCGGGATCAATTGCCTCTTTCAACGAGCTACAAACTTTGTTCTCCACCAAGTTCATGGCATACAAGGAAGAAAGGAAAACAAGCATGCACTTGGGACGCATTCAACAAGGAAAAGATGAGTCGTTGAGAAGCTATGTTAAGCGCTTCAATATAGAGGCCGGAAAGATCCCAGATCTGCCCGATGGCGTCTCCTTCGATAATTTTATCAATGATTGAAGAAAGGGTCATTCAAGTTTGACTTGGTTAAGAAGAGTGTCTGGACTATGGCTGAAGTCTTGGACGAGGACGAAGCATTTATCCATGCAACAGAAATATGCAGTGCGTCCAAGGATGGAAAGGCTGGAGAGGCGACAGATTCCTCAGGGAAGAAAGAGAAGATAGACAGGAAAGCCCCACGGGTAAATGGTACTTGGGCTCTTTCAAAAGAGCATGATACCAATTTTCCTGGACAGAATAGAGGACGTCCAAAAGAAAGAGAATATTCCGAATACAATACGGACCTTCTCACGATCCTAGTGGACATCGGGACCAGGTTCGATCTTGAACGGCCCTTCCCCATGAAATCTCCTGCTGAGAGTCGAGATCCTAAAATGTATTCTCAGTTCCACGAAGATATAGGGCATGACACCAAGGATTGCAAAAGCTTGAAGAGAGCTCTGGACGGCCTAGCCTCCAAGGGGCACCTAAAGAACTACCTGCAAAGGAGTACTCACTACACAGGGAATAATCAGTACAAGAAAAACAAGTGACCCGTCTCAGCTATAGAAGAAAATCACAGCGAAGGGGGATTCGTAGCCGTCATATCAGGAGGACCAGCAGCTGGGGGACCCACCATGAGGGGACAGAAAGATTATGCCCGCCGTCTAGGTCAGGTAATGTTATCAGGGAAGTCACCAGTGGACCCATTCCCTCGGATAAAGATATGTGAATCAGATTGTGGACGAGTAGCCACCCCGCATGATGACCCCCTCGTGGTCGAGATCAAAATCTCCAACATGAGGGTAAAGCGCATCTTGATAGATAAAGGTAATTCATCTGATATAATGAGTATGGAGTGCCTCAGCCGCCTAGCTCATGATCCTAAAACCATAGAAAGCATACACTACCCTATCATTTGCTTTGGAGGAAGCATCATACATCAAGTAGGCGTAATCAACTTGCCGGTTCGGATTGGAGAGGCGTAAAGATGGACGAAAAATGGGGGTGGACTTCCTAATCGTCATAGACTTGACGGCATACAATGTCATTTTGGGACGTCCCACCCTAAACAAGATTAAGGCAGTGGTTGTCATTCATCTCATGCTCCTGAAGTATGTATGTGACGATGGGGAAATAGGGACTATACATGGAGATCAACAGCAAGTGAGAGACTACTACCTCACAACTCTTAACCCGTCAGCATGGAGGAAAGATTCGGCCGGGACCAAAGGCAAAAGGAAATATGAAGAGAAGCCACCCACTGCCAGCGAGAGTATCCCAGTCAAGATAGAGAAAAGTGGCTAAAGAGTAGAATGTCATTAGACTAGTCAGAATACTTTATGTAATATGAGCCTACAAAACGGCCTAGAAATTATGTAAAAGCCAACAAAACGGCTTGTAATGCTTGCCTACAAAACGGCCAGCTTATTTTCGCTACTTAGCAAAATGTTAACTTTATGACAATGTTCCCCTCATCGAAAACTCTGATGAACTCATGGCCCAATAAAGCCACTCAAAATCATAAAACAAATGCAAGAAAGTGAAGTCCCCCCATGTTGATCACGAGCCCCGACTAGGCAGTGTCACGAGTGGTTAATTGAACGACGGCCTTAGAAGTGGCCTAAATTAATTAACACTAATAAAGACGTGAAAGCGCAAACAAGACTCAACAAAGCAGTCATTTAATATGGATGCCCTCTCCTTTTAATGCGTCACAAACGACTAATCGTTTGACGGCCTGAGGAGTGGCCTAGATTAGCGCCCCAAATTAGGTTAATCACCTAAAACACTGGAGTAACCGTCCACAATTGGACCAGAAAATATGTTCCTGAAAAGTCAGTATAAAGCTGAAATGGAATAAAGACACAAGTGCACAGAAGGCACAAAATATTCATACATGCGCACAAGGCGCAACAAACCCAAATAAAAATAATGCCCAAGGGCATCAATGTTATTACAAGCGCCTACGGCGCCACAGAAACCATCATTAAAATAAAACATTCTATGGATGAGGGGCCGTCGAGCTTCCGTCCTGGAAGTCCTGATCTTCGGGAGAATTCACCTCCTCTTCTTCTGCGTCCTCATCCTCCCCCTCACTAAAAAACTTGGGAAGATCAAGACCAAGGCGTCGAGCAGCCGAGACGGCCATCTGGTACAAAATCCGGCGTCTAAACCAGGAAAAGTCCATCCCATCCATCGACTAATCCCAAGCCCGCCGAGCATTCTCCAGAATGGCCTCCTCCAAAGCTTGAAAGAACTAGCGGCTTTCCCCCGAATACTTTCGATCTCGTCCTGGGTGGCCTTGAGCTTCTTCTCCAAGGCGTCCACCTTGGTAGAAAAGTTGGCGACTCGCTCCGAGACGGCAGAATACCCAGTCCTTAGCGCAGTCAACTTCTCCTCATGCTCCAGCAGCTTCCTTTCATAATTCTGGGCATCCTCCTCAACCTTCCTCAGGGCAGCCGTCTCCGACCTGATCTGGACATCCGCGTCCTCGTTGATCTCTCTAGCCTTTTTCTCAGCATACTTCTCATGATTCTTAATCTGGTCCTTGTGCTTCAACATCTCTTGGTGCATGTCAAAATGGTAATGCCTACCCTCGGCACAACGGATGAAGAGCTGCCACGAACTAAAACAGACTTAATTCACTTCCAAAAAATGAGGAGAACTAAAGAAGATGTAAAACCAAACTTAAAAAATATATACTTACGTCAAGTATGAGGGACTGCATGGCCCCAAAGTACCCCTGGTCAATTCAAGGCAGAGAGTTCACATACTCCTCGGGAATAGCATCGTAGACGGCCGAAATGATCTTGTCCTTTTCCTCTGAGCTAAACTTGCCAGATGGGGGAATATGCGCCACCTCGGCCCGCCTCATCCGTTCGAACATATCAACCAAGCCAATATCCATATATCAATTAATATATCAAACCACTAAGTTATCAAGACGTCATAAGTATTAAAAAAACTAACCAGTCGACGGAGCAGGCGGAGGCATTGACGCATCCCCGACAGGAGAAGGGTCTTTGGACTCCTTGCTCTTCCTCTCTCTCGACGAGGAAGTAGTATCCCGACCAACATCTGCAGCGGCGCCAGGTGCATCAACCTTACCAGTTCCCGTCCCAGTAGCGGCCGCCTTGGCCGCGGAACCACCATCGTCTGCCGCCTGGGGATACCCTCCTTTGGTTCAGGAGGAAGATCGGACCCTTGAGGAACAGGGGCTCCCTCTCCCCCAGCCAGAGGGGCTGACGGCTTCATCACTGGCGGCTTCGCCGCAGCATCAGTACTTCCCAGCTTCTTAAAGAAGGGTCGCTTGGGCTTAGGGGCCACCGCCAAAGAGGCAGGACGCTTCTTCTTAGCCGATGAAGTGGGCTCCTAAAACAAAAAGCATAGTTTTTAAAGATTACAGAAATGCGTCCAATTGAATAAAATATACCTTAGAAGTGTCACCAGAAGCCCCCTCATCAGACTTATTCAAAGATTCTTTCTTCTTGGCCTCCACGGCCTTGAAGACATCGTCAATATACACCTGGGACAACCAGGTGGGCACGTCCAACCATCCCTTGTCTTCTGGGGACAGACGACTCATGGTAGAATCTACACAAACCAAGGGGATCAGTGAAGGATAAGAAAACAAGGTTACTTGCGAAAAATAAATGCAATACTACCTCTATGCAAGAAAGGGTAGAGACCAACGGCCGCAAGAAAGACCATGTTGGTGAACTGACCCACATGGGGAAGTCAACTATTAGGCACCCACGCGTGACTCTTCGCAGACAGCGGATACATTTTGGCCTGAAATAAAGGCTTTATGAGCCTTCATTCTCTTGGCAGAAGGCGAGGATAGGCGTCAGTCTTAGACAAGAAGCAAGGCCGATAATTCCAGCGTGAAAGACGCTCTGAAAGACGGAGATCCTCTATTCGGATAATAGACCATTTAGTCCTCCACCATACACAGCTAGAGGACTTACCTACTACCGTCTTATAACCCCGCCGGCTATACAAGGTAAACCATCCCTGGGGAGAACGAGAAGAGGAACGATGTCTACAAGTCTAACAAAGGAAGAAAAGGAAGGGGTGACGTCACTCAATGCACACTTGGCACTATAACCAAAGACATTCTCCCAAGAATTAGGGGTCAGCTGGGCTAGGCCAATGTCATAACCATCCAAAACGTCCATTACAAAAGGGTGCAGGGGAAACCTAAGGCCCAATCTGAAGGCGGCCGTATAGACAGCAACCTCTCCCAGAGAAAGACGGTCTACAATACTATGGGGACGAGGGCACCTAAAACTAAAGCCACGAGGCAAGAGCAAGAAACGCTCAAAGTCACGTCCTTGCTCCTTTAGGTATCTCAACCATTTCCTGCTAGGGAGGATGTCAGAAGGAAACAAGTCCACATCCTCTTTTCCACGAACCATAGGAGGAAGATTTTTTGCAAACTCCTCGTCCGAAGAGCTGGAAGAATCATCTTCAAAATTCTCACGTGGGATACGAGGACGGAAAGCCACACTCTTTCTTCTCCTTGAAGAACGTGCCGCCCTGGAAACCCCGTCTCCTGAATGATGGGAGGAACTAACTCCACCCCTATTTCCATGGGACGGGTTCGAAAAAGGAACCTTGTCCCTCTCTCGTGGTGCTTCCCATGCACCAACGTTGGTTGTCTGCTTAATACGAGCCATGCCGTCCTGCGTAAGGAACAAGACGTCTAACTTAAGAAAAGAGGAAAAATCAAAGAACGGGTACGCCGTCCAGATACAAGAGAAGCGGCAACTGACAAGACGCCTCCTCAAGAAATAAAAGCATCAAAAAGAATAAAAATTTCAAATACATGTAGAAACAGGAAACTAACAAAAACACTTACCAATAAGTGATCAAACTGCTGAAATGGTCAGGCAAATTGTCCAAACTCTAAGAACAACGACCGAAGAATCCAAGAACACTCAATACAAACATAAGAAGATCTTTGAAGGGAAATCGCTCTCTCTCTCTCTAGAAATCTCTTTGAAAATAACAAAAGGCAAATGAGGGAAAACAAACAATTTCTGAAGATTTTAAAGGCAAAAACCAGGCTCCGTAAAGCAACCACACGTGGCACTTCACCATGACAAGAAGGCTACCCCACCTTTGCAAGGGGCACCCTCCTTGAGGGGCAGATGATGTGGCCTAAAGTAATAGACTGCCACATGGCTTTACTAGGATGGCCAAGAAGGAAGACAAAGGTTTTCCAGCATGAATAACCCGAATTCATACTAAGCCCATATCCGCATCTAGACCTAGGGCCCATCCCTTAGGCCCATAGCCCCATTTGATTGGTAGAGTCCCTGGTCAAATCATGTCTAAAAGCCCAAAACCTGCAGGCAAAGGCCAACATGGAAAGGGCCCAACAGGTCTAAATCAGACCTCCTATTATCGGACACATGACCTAATCTTGGGATCCAGCCGACTCATATTCTCAATGAGTCCAATCATTTTGAGAACATGTGGACTTACGGGCTCGCCTTTCTTAAGTTTGGTCTCAAGAATTTGCATATGGGTCTCGAACCATTCGACTCGAGCCAGATCTTGGAACATGTTCTTCAACTCACTGATGATCGTGAAAGCATCTGAGTTGATGAACGTTTTCTGCAGATCTGCACCCATGGTTGCAAGCATTAGACATTTCACATCCTTGGTTGCATCAATCCAACGATTGAGGGCTGCCTGAGTGACCCCGTCGCCCGCGGCTTCGGGCATCGCCTCTTCCAGGACATACTCCTTTTCTTCCTGCATAAGAACTATTTGCAAGTTCCTTTGCCAATCAAGGAAGTTTTTCTCCTTTTCGAGAATTGATCGAATGTTGAATGAATTGTTGTTTGCCATAGTTAAAACTAAAATTGAAAAAGAATAAACAAATAAATAATCATTTACAATTTCTCTTAATAAACTTAAATTCTAGCATGTATGCATAATTTAATGTTCATTAAGCATTTTATTCAAGTAATGTGTTCCGGCAGGTGTGAATAAAATGATTCCAAGACCCTAAAAACCATTGAAGAATTAAGCACATAATGTATTTTGACTCAATTCTAAAATCTTTTAGGTAAGCAAAAGCCTTTTGCTAATAGTCTAGAAACTACTCTTGGTTGATAGGTACGTCTAAGAACGTATTAGGTAAACCTATCGATTTTGCCACGACATAAAAGGACTCCTTACTTATATCGTTGAGTTTCACCAAAACTAACATGTACTCACAATTGTTTGTGTACCTTACCCCTTTAGAATCAATAAGTAACACCTCGCTATGGCGGAAAACTATTACTAAGATTGATGTAAAGGTTATCCAAGTAAGTGTTATTTTGGCATGGCACCTTTTAACTCAATTTTTTAAGTTTGGAACTTAAAGCTCTTACTATGTTGGTTAGATTTTAAGTGAACTAAAATCCTTAATCATGCAACATAATCAAGCCACAATCTCATGCATATTTAAGACATATTTAAAAGCAATAAATAACTTAAAGCATGCATAAGATAAATGTGATCTATTAAGTTATTTAAAAGCAAGTCTAGGCATTCAAAGTTGTTAAACATATACTGTAGGTCAATCAAAAACTCAAGATTTATCAACAAGAATCGCAAATATTCAATTTAACATCTTAAATTTACAAACTTTTGCGTTCGAAAAACTAAAACCTCCGAAAAGTCATAGTTAGCCTTCCAATTTGGGAATTCTGGGTTCGGCCGAAAAATAGTATATTTGTAAAAAATTTAGAATGCCTTTTACATGCGGAATTGACACAAAAATCACTCGATTTGGTTGAGTAACGAATAAACTGCCGAAAAACTGCGTACATATAATTAAATAAACGCAATTTGCAATTAATTAACAATTACGAAAATTAATCACCCCTTTTAATTCTTCGCAAATTTGTAAAATTTAACCATGTCATGCAATTTAGATTATGTAAATAATAAGAGGCTCATGATACCACTGTTAGGTTATGATACATATGAAAACATAAATCATGCGGAAAACCTTAATGCCAGGAAACATATTATTTACACATAATCAGTTAGCATAATTCAGATGCATACACTTTGTAGCGTGCCCTCCCTAGCTGCGCCCGAACCGAACAAGAACAAGTCTTTAGGACTCCAAGTGTCGTCCCTCCGTAGATAGTCCACAGCACGTCCTGATCCGCCTTAAGATTGACCAACTAGAATCGCCCTTAAGGTACTATTAATTTCGGCTAATTAGGCAAGTAATGTGACTGATTTTTCTGCTCAAAAATCACAGCTTTTATTGTATGAATACTTGTTAAAAACTCGTTTTTTTTTTAAATTTATGACCCTAGGCATATATTATAAAACCATGGAAAAGGATTTCGAGTCCTGTTAGAATACTAATTAATTAATTAGAATCCTTTTAGAACTCTAAATAATTAATTTTATCTTTTGGGATTAGGATTTAATTATAGCACGAATTCCGATAGCTTTAGGATTCGTATAGCACGCACACGAGCACGAGCACCGCACAGCCCGCGCGCATGCCTTGCGGCCCACGCGAGTTGCACGGTTCCTTTGCCCAATGCTCGCAGCCCACCTGATCCGTGCACGCGCGCCAAGCCTTTGCTGGGCCTGGCCTTGCGCTGGGCCTGGCGAGGCTTTGGCGTGTGTTGATGCGTGTGGCTTGCTGGGCGACGGCCTGGCTTCGTGCTGGGCCTTCGTCTAGCAATCCTCGTCCGATGCTAATTCGTATGATACGCTTCCGATTAAATTCCCGATTCCGGAATTCATTTCCGATACGAACAATATTTAACATTTCCGATTCCGGAATTAATTTCCGTTTTCGAATAAATATTTAATATTTCCGTTTCCGGAATTATTTTCCGATTCCGATAATATTTCCGATTCTGACAATATTTCCGTTTCCGGCAATATTTCCGATTCCGACAATATTTCCATTTCCGATAATATTTTCTGATACGTACTATGTTTCCGTTTCCGGCAACATCTACGACTTGGATATTATTTATATTTCCGATACGATCCATATTTCCGTTTCCAGCAATATCATCGTTTCCGGAGTATTCATTTACTTACCTTTGACGATCTTAGCTCCCACTGAAACCAAGATCCGTCGATTCCGAATATCCATAGATGGAGCATTTAATGCCATTAAATACTGGATCCGCTTACGTACTATTTGTGTGACCCTATGGGTTCAGTCAAGAGTAAGCTATGGATTAATATCATTAATTCCACTTGAACTGAAGCGGCCTCTAGCTAGGCATTCAGCTCACTTGATCTCACTGAATTATTAACTTGTTAATTAATACTGAACCGCATTTATTAGACTTAACATTAAATGCATACTTGGACCAAGGGCATTATTTCCTTCAAGTTCAAATGCCAAGTTCATGACCGGCGTAATGCCAACTTTTCAACTCCAACTTTCAAACCTCAAATTCCATGTCAATCTTTTTAATTTCAAGTCCTATGCTCAAAACTTCAATGTCTCAAATCCACGGCGACATAATGCCGAATTTTCCGAATACGAAGCTTCATGTTCTACATACAAAATGCGTCCTTTTCCATTTCAAAATTCAAACTTCGAGTCAAATTCAAATTCCAACAGGTAGAAACTCCCCAGAAATAATACAAGTTCAAGATTCCATCCAACGGGTTGAAAATCCCCCGAAATAGTACAAATTCCAATAGGTTGAAATTCCCTTCAAATACTCCAATTCCCATGGGTTGAGATCCCTAAAATATTGACGGGTTGAAAATCCCCTAAAATAATACAAACCCCATTCCAAATATTTCCAACGGGTTGAAAATCCCCTGAAATAATACAAGTTCAAATTCTATGGGTTGAAACTCCCCTAAAATAATACAAGTCCAATTTTCCAACGGGTTGAAACTCCCCTGAAATAATACCAATTCCAATTCTCAAGCGGGTTGAAATTCCCTTCAAATACTCCAAGTCCAATGGGTTGAAATCCCCTTGAAATATTGACGGGTTGAAATTCCCTTTAAATAATACAAAATCAATTCCCTTTCAATCGGGTTGAAATTCCCTTCAAATACTCCAAGTCCAATGGGTTGAAATCCCCCTGAAATATTGACGGGTTGAAATTCCCTTTAAATAATACAAAATTCAAATTCCTAGTACAAGTCCAATTTCCAAATTCTCGAGCGGGTTGAAATCCCCTTCAAATAAGTCCAATTTCCAATAGATCGAAACATTCCTTTTCGACATTCCAAGTTCTAGTACAAGAGCCAACTTTCACAAAAGAATGAACGCTCCTCTCAAACATTTCCAACGGGTTGCAAATCCCGGATACAAGTACAAAATCCAAAATCCCGAATCTTCGGAGTGACACTTAGAGTCAAGTCTAGGTCTCATTCATTGCATGCATATCATATCATGTGTCGGGAAGTCCAAGTTCTAAAATCATCTGGTATGTTCTAACTAGGAGTCCGAAGATCCTGTGGGTTCGTCGAAGAGGAGAAAGGTTGAAAAAGAATCCATCAGCCCTAGCTTCCCTCATAGCCGGCATCGAACGAGCAGCCAGTTCATCTCCTACAAATCAAACTCCCAGTCCCATTCAAGAAACAATCCAAATGTCTGCCTCCGATCAACTCGCTCAACTCCTAGCGGCTTTCGCCAGCCTCAGTGCCAATGTGGAGAGCATAAGCAACCGATTGGGTGTCGTAGAACAGGGCGCGCCCACTGATGACTTAACCAAGAAGATCGAGAGTCTTGTCAGTAAGGTTACCAATCAAGAGAACTACTTCGATACCTCAATGGAGGACAACCTCAAGGGGAAGGCTAATCTGCCAGACAAACTCTCCGCCAATGACATTCCAAAGTTCAAATCAACTAATAATCCCAAGTACCATCTCAAGAACTTCAGAGCTACAATGGCCATCAAGGAGGTCGAACTCGAGCTATACCCAGTGGTATTCCCTATGTGTCTGGAACCTGTCTGCCAGAAGTGGTACTATTCACTCAAGGAACATCAAACAAATACATAGGAGGCAGTTGCTCGAGCGTTCATGGAGCAATATCAACCCAACATTCAACTTCAAACCACTCTAAGGGAACTGGAAGTTCTCAAGCAAGGGCCTCAGGAGGGCTTCACTACTTACCTCAACCGATGGAGGGAAATGGCATCCCAAATGGTAACCCGGCCCTCCGAGAGAGAGTTAGTCAAGATTTTCATTGTCGGTCTTCTTCCAAAGTACAATGCTCACATGAAGTACCTGGGCTTAGAAAGCTTCAAGAGAACCTACGACATCGGGGTCGACATAGAGGATGACCTAATGAAAGCACCCGCAGCCCCAGCTCCGTAAACTGAAAAATGGAAGGGGAAGAGACCTGAGACAACACACAAAGTTCATGAGGTTAACGCCCTAGAGGCTCCTCAAGGTCCTAAGTCAAACAACTTCAAAAGAAATGCTAACCAGCGCAGCTATCAAGGCAGGCCCCAAAGAGTCTTCACAGACCTTGGGATGTCTTACAGTGAGGCATTTGATCGGCTGGTCGAAAAACAGGTCATAGCACCAATCGGTCCAACACCCGATCCTCCAGTTAACAAAAGATCCAAGAGTTGGGATCCGACAGCTCATTGCAAATACCATCAAGGGAAGGGTCATGACATCGAGGACTGCTACAAGCTCAAACACTTGATCCAGAACATGGTCGACAACAAGACGTTACCTTTACCCCCAGGGGCTAAGCAAACCCCTCTGTACAAGCCATCTCCTATGACTGCGAAGATGAAGAAAAGGAGTTTCCATGCAATCTGATCTCCACAATATGCAAGCCAGGCTACGAGCTTATAGTTCCAAGCTTTTGCCATCAACTTCCAAGTGCTCAAAACTGGGTGATCCCCGAGCCTAGGGTAACCACCGACATTCAAGGGAACATCTGTCCACTCACCACCGTGAAGGATTTAGGGTTCTCCGAGTACGTTCTCATGCTGAATGCCCAACAAACTGTCAAACTCCAGGGTGTCATATACAAAGTCTTGGGAATCCTTGAGCTGGTTTTCTCCTTTGACACCTATTACGACGATGCTGAGTTCCTGGTAATCGATGTGCCTACTAACTTCGACCTACTATTCGGAGAGCCTTGGTTCGAGGAAATACTAGATGGCCCTGCCTGCCTCACCCTCAAAGGTTCAAGCTTCCGAGACACTCTCATCAAGAAAAAGCCGGTTGTACGCCAGGAAAAGGATGGGTGCATTCAAGAATACTACTACAGATGGGCAATCTCCGCTCGTACAATTCAGCCCGAGCTGCCAGAGGGAAAAATGGTGAGAATGTTTCTCTTAGGGATCAACACTTCATGCAAGGGCATCTTCGCCGCATTTCCTTACAGCACATGGAATCAAGTCTGGGACCAAGTCCTGAAAGTGTTAGGTTATGATACATATGAATAAACATAAAGCCATGAAACATAGTATTTACACATAATCATTTAGCATAATTCAGATGCATACACTTTGTAGCGTGCCCTCCCTAGCTGCGCCTGAACCGAACAAGAACAAGTCTTTAGGACTCCAAGTGACGTCCCTCCATAGATAGTCCACAGCACGTCCGGATCCGCCTTAAGCTTGACCAACTAGAATCGCCCTTAAGGTTCTAAGAATTTTCGGCTAATAGGCTACAAGTGTTTGGCTGATTTTGTTCCAAAATCTTACCTTTGAATACTTCAATTCTCGATGTAAATATGTGACCCTAGGAACCTATTTATAGAGTTATGGAAAAGGACTTGGAATCCTATTAGGATACTAATTTATTTAATTAGAATCTTATTAAAACTCTATTAAACAAATTCTATCTTTATTAGGATTAGGATTTAATCATATGACGAATTCCGATAGCATTAGGATTCGTCACGTACATGAGCACACACACACGCATGCACGCCCGCACGCAGGCCTTGCGGCCCACGCCAAGCGCACAGCGCATGGGGCCTCGCTTCGCAGCCCATCTTGCTTTGTCGTGCGCGCGCGCTAAGGCTTGGCTGGGCCTGGCCTTGCGCTGGGCCTGGTCGAGCACTTGGCGTGGATGCGTGTGGCTTGCTGGGCGTCGGCCTGGCCTCGTGCTGGGCCTTCGTCTAGCAAGCCTCATCCGATGCTAATTCGTACGATACGCTTTCCGATTAAATTCCCGATTCCGGAATTCATTTCCGATACGAACAATATTTAATATTTCCGATTCCGAAATTAATTTCCGTTTCGAACAAATATATAATATTTCCGTTTCCGGAATTATTTCCGATTCCGATAATATTTCCGATTCTGACAATATTTCCGTTTCCGGCAATATTTCCGATTCCGGCAATATTTCCATTTCCAATAATATTTTCCGATACGTACCATGTTTCCGTTTCCGGCAACATCTACGACTTGGATAATATTTATATTTCCGATACGATCCATATTTCCGTTTCCGGCAATATCATCGTTTCCGGAGTATTCATTTCTTGCCTTTGACGATCTCAGCTCCCACTGAAAACAAGATCCGTCGATTCCGAATATCCATAGATGGAGTATTTAATTCCATTAAATACTTGATCCGTTTACGTACTATTTGTGTGACCCTACGGGTTCAGTCAAGAGTAAGATGTGGATTAATATCATTAATTCCACTTAAACTGAAGCGGCCTCTAGCTAGGCATTCAGCTCACTTGATCTGACTGAATTATTAACCTGTTAATTAATACTGAACCGCATTTATTAGACTTAACATTAAATGCATACTTGGTCCAAGGGCATTATTTCCTTCAGTCTCCCACTTGTCCTTAGGGACAAGTGTGCATTTCCTAATTCCTTTGTCGCTCGATACTTGCTCTTGAACATAAGGTAAGAGTCATCATCCTTATTATGTCCAGAGGTGTTTCTCGGTTTCAGAGTTCAACTTGATCAAATAAACAGATAATCATAGCCTATGATTCATCTGAGCACGGCCATGCGTTTTACAGTTTTTAGCTCTTCGAGTGGCCTTGTACAACTTTTAAGCATCTCATCCCGATTTATGGGAGGACAATCCCAATCTTGCGATCTTGAGATTAAACTTCGTTTGATAGGTGATTACCTGAGCGTTGCCTTTATAGCCTCCTTTTACGGTGCGACGGTTGGTCAACGTCAAAGTAACCAGTTCTCAAACAAGTAATCTCAAATCAATCAGTATTGAGGATTTAGTGTCTAATAATTTTAATGAAATTTACTTATGACAGATTTCATCTCTTACAGTAACGTTTCATAGGTCTGTCCGATACTAGTCTTCCCAAAGTAAGTATCTATGCAAATGTTTACGGCATTGCCATGTCCACATAGTTCAAGAAATAGAACTACTAGTCATCTTGCATTCTAGTCGTCTAACGTTTTCTATGCGTCCATCTTTATAGAAAACTCCGACCAGGGACCATTTTCAACTTTTGACATTCAAGTTCACTTGATAGACATTTCTTAGTCACAGGACTTGTCCTGACAGTCTATCTTCAATATATCGTCAAATTAAAGGGACTCATCATTTAATAAACCACAAATTAAATGGAAAATGAATTCTATTCATTTATTGTGAATGATTAACCAATAATGTTTTACAAAGTATTAAACTCTAAAACTTTAAAACATTAAACAAGGACATCAAAGCCATTCTCCAATATGCTTGATTCCCATAGCTGCAGTGTGCGAGTTGTGCTTCGCCTGCGGCAGAGGTTTAGTCAATGGATCTGATATGTTGTCATCAGTTCCAATCTTGCTTATCTCGACTTCTTTTCTTTCAACGAACTCTCGTAGAAGGTGAAATCTACGAAGTACATGCTTGACTCTTTGGTGGTGTCTAGGCTCCTTTGCCTGTGCAATAGCTCCGTTATTATCACAATATAGGGCTATTGGTCCTTTAATGGAGGGGACTACACCAAGTTCACTTATGAACTTCCTTAGCCATATAGCTTCCTTTGCTGCTTGTAGACGCCTACTTTTGTCCCCATTCCCGAAAGGGAAGGTTCGATGATGAGAACATAAATCTCCACTTGGCAACGCATCTCCTATAAAATAACGAATCTCGATCACCCTTTTCATTTCAGCCAAACCTGCTATTTATAGAAACCTACTAAGAATAGTAATTGCCGTAAAGGGTAGTTGCTAAAAGTGGCAAGTCATAAAAGATAGAAACCTGTCAGAATTAGGTGTTGCACTCCAACATAAATCCTAAAAGAGATAGAATTTACAAAAGGAATTTTGTTCCTGGTATAATTCGAAAATAAGAGTTACGTATTAATTAAAATCCTAACAAACCTAGAGTTCGTAACAGGCCCAGGCGCATTCCGTCATAAAGCTAATACGCACTAAAATACTCGGATAAGTCTCAAAAGCTCCGTGTTCTACGAGTCCAAATCTGATAAGGAATCACGGCCCAGACCCTATTTTCAACGCCTGGTTCTGGGCGCCGAAATCTTCGGCGCCCAGCCTGGGCGCTGAAAATACCTGGGGACCGTGTCGTCTCCGAATTCTTCTTGGATTCGTACTCTAAAAATCTATCTTCCCACAAACTCTTCCCTTATAAATACAGCCTCAAAACCGACGTGAAGAGGACACACAACACAACACACAATTCATAATCTGAGTATTGACTCCAACCCCTAAGCCTAAGCCTCACGCTGCGAAATTGATCCCGCGTTCTGTCGCAATCGACCCAAAAGTCGAACAGAACGTATCCTGTCCCTTGTAGCTGAAGAATTAAGCCCGGATACTGGAACCTTGCACGAAAACTCGAGATTCGTTAAATAAAAGGAGAAATAGCAAAGCCAAAGTGGTTAGTTTTCTGAGAACCACAACGCACCTCTCAAGGGTGCGTTGTAATGTGTCCCTTCGCATGATTTAATCGCTTTCATCACCCTTTTATAAAACTGTTAAACTATTAATCTGATTGTTCTATCACGCCTAATAAAGATAATATCTTGGACAATTGAACTATCATGCTAGGTACCTTAAATCAATCTAAACAAGATAATCACGATCGGTTTAGTATTATGTGTTGCATATTGCTAAAATCAATTCAGAGTAGTTTAATAGTTAACGCATGTCCTTTCAATTATTTATGCTGAGCTAGTAAGGATATCCTGCCTCTGGAGTTATCGAAGAGCACTCCTCTCGGTAGTTACAGTCCCCCGAACTCTCAATCTCTGCCCTGCGGGTGTACGTTGAGCGATCCCCACACCAGGGATCACAAGGGAACCTATGGCCGTCGTGGTCAAACATAATTGCACTCCCTTTATGTCACGATAACCGGGTTTTGTCTGTTTTTCTCATTGTCGTTAAAAACTGAATGGCGACTCCTATATTACTAGTCAATTGGGTGTAAACTCACAGGAAATCCAATTACACTTGATCTGACAACATCACGCCCACGAGGGACGAGGTCACGCATTAGCCTCGTGCTTTTTCGACCCCCTCACACTGCTTCATGTGCAGCAATGTACTCCACTTCAGTTGTAGAATCCGCAATGGTGCTTTGCTTAGCACTTTTCCAGCTTACTGCACCTCCGTTGAGGTAGAAGACAAACCCAGACTGGGATCTGAAATCATCTTTGTCGGTTTGGAAACTTGCGTCCGTATAGCCTTTAACAATTAATTCATCATCTCCACCATAGACCAGGAAGTCATCTTTGTGCCTTTTCAGGTACTTCGGAATATTCTTGGCAGCAGTCCAATGTGCCTCTCCTGGCTCTGACTGGTATCTGCTCGTAGCACTGAGTGCGTACGCAACATCCGGGCGTGTACATATCATAGCATACATTATTGAGCCAATCAATGATGCATATGGAATCCCACTCATTCGTCTACGCTCATCAAGTGTTTTTGGGCACTACGTCTTGCTTAGAGTCATTCCATGAGACATGGGTAGGTAGCCTTGCTTGGAGTCTGCCATTTTGAACCTTTCAAGCACCTTATTGATATAAGTGCTTTGACTAAGTCCAATCATCTTTTTAGATCTATTTCTGTAAATCTTGATGCCCAATATGTACTGTGTTTCTCCTAGATCCTTCATCGAAAAACATTTCCCAAGCCAAATCTTGACAGAGTTCAACATAGGAATGTCATTTCCGGTAAGTAATATGTCGTCGACATATAATACTAGAAAAGCAATTTTGCTCCACTAACCTTCTTGTATACACAAGATTCGTCTGCGTTCTTGATGAGACCAAAGTCACTGACTGCTTCACCAAAACGTATATTCCAGCTCCTGGATGCCTGCTTCAATCCGTAGATTGATTTCTTTAGCTTGCATACCTTTTTAGAATTCTTTGGATTCTCAAAACCCTCAGGCTGTGTCATAAACACAGTTTATGTTAAAACCCCGTTTAAGAAAGCGGTTTTAACATCCATCTGCCATATTTCGTAATCGTAATATGCAGCGAATGCTAACATTGTCCGAATAGATTTTAGCATTGCAACTGGTGAAAAGGTTTCATCGTAATCCACACCGTGGACTTGCCTGTAACCTTTTGCAACCAATCTAGCTTTGAAAACTTCAAGTTTCCCATCCTTGTCCTTTTTCAGTTTGAAAACCCATTTGTTTCCAATGGCTTGGTAGCCATCTGGCAAATCGACCAAATCCCATACTTGGTTTTCTGACATGGAGTCTAATTCAGATTGCATGGCTTCTTGCCATTGCTTGGAGCTAGGGCTCGTCATAGCTTGTTTGTAAGTCGCAGGTTCATCACTTTTAAATAATAGAACATCATAGCTCTTGTTCGTTAAAATACCTAAGTACCTTTCCGGTTGAGATCTATATCTCTGCGATCTACGCGGGGTTACATCTCTAGATTCTCCATGATTCTCACCAGAAACTTCTAAAGATCTCTGAGTTTCATCCTGAATGTCATCTTGAGCATTCTCTAGAGTTTGTTGTTCGACTCGAATTTCTTCGAGGTCTACTTTTCTCCCACTTGTCATTTTGGAAATGTGATCCTTTTCCAAAAAGATACCATCTCGAGCAACAAACACCTTGTTCTCAGATGTATTGTAGAAGTAATACCCCTTTGTTTCCTTTGGATAGCCTACAAGGATACATTTGTCAGATTTCGGATGAAGTTTATCTGAAATTAATCATTTGACGTATACTTCACATCCCCAAATCTTGAGAAAAGACACTTTTGGAGGCTTTCCAAACCATAACTTATATGGAGTCTTTTCAACAGCTTTAGACAGAGCTCTATTTATAGTGAGTGCGGCTGTATTTAGTGCATGTCCCCAAAATTCTATTGGAAGTTCGGCCTGACCCATCATTGATCTAACCATGTCTAGCAAGGTTCTGTTCCTCCGTTCCGACACACCGTTCCATTGTGGTGTTCCAGGAGGAGTCAATTCTGATAGAATTCTACATTCTTTCAGATGGTCATCAAATTCATAGCTCAGATATTCACCGCCTCTATCAGACCGCAGTGCCTTAATCTTCTTGCCTAATTGATTCTCTACTTCACTCTGAAATTCCTTGAATTTGTCAAAGGATTCAGACTTATGCTTCATTAGGTAAACATAACCATATCTACTGAAGTCATCAGTGAAAGTGATAAAGTAGCTGAAACCACCCCTAGCATTTGTACTCATTGGTCCACATACATCCGTATGGATTAAACCCAATAGTTTAGTTGCTCTTTCTCCAACTTTAGAGAAAGGTTGCTTTGTCATTTTGCCAAGTAAACATGATTCGCACTTACCATAATCCTCTAAGTCAAATGGTTCTAGAATTCCTTCCTTTTGAAGTCTTTCCATGCGTTTCAAGTTAATATGGCCTAATCGACAATGCCACAGATAGGTGAGATCTGAATCATCCTTTTTGGCCTTTTTGGTATTTATGTTATTAACTTGTTTGTCGTGATCTAATAAAAAAAGTCCATTGACTAATCTAGCAGATCCATAAAACATCTCTTTAAAATAAAACGAACAACTATTGTCTTTTATTAAAAAGGAAAATCCCTTAGCATCTAAGCAAGAAACAGAAATGATGTTTTTAGTAAGACTTGGAACATGGAAACACTCTTCCAGTTCCAAAACTAGCCCAGAGGGCAACGACAAATAATAAGTTCCTACAGCTAATGCAGCAATCCGTGCTCCATTTCCCACTCGTAGGTCGACTTCACCCTTTCTTAACTTCCTACTTCTTCTTAGTCCCTGTGAATTGGAACATAAGTGTGAGCCACAACCTGTATCTAATACCCAAGAAGTTGAATTAGCAAGTATACAGTCTATAACGAAAATACCTGAAGATGGAACGACTGTTCCGTTCTTCTGATCTTCCTTTAGCTTTGGACATTCTCTTTTGTAATGGCCTATTCCATCACAATAAAGACAACTTGATGTGGACTTGTCCTGCTTTGATTTAGCATTGCCCTTGGACTTTCCACCTTTCTTGAACGGTCTCCCTTTAGCCTTGAGTAAATCTTTGGCTTCACAGTCCAGTATTATCTCAGCCTTTCTGACAAGGTGAACAAATTCTTCAACTGTTTCTTCTCTTGGTTCACTTAGGTATAGTTGCTTGAAGCGACCAAACCCACTGTGCAGTGAATTGAGCAAGATAGAGACTTCCATCCTTTCGCTTATTGGTGTTCCTAGCAAACTTAGGCGATCAAAGTATAAAAGCATAAGATCCACATGAAACCTTAGTGGGACGCCTACCCTTTGTTTAGTGCGAAGGAGCTGAACATGTGTTTCTTGGACCTCCATCCTATAACACCTGTTGGGAGAACTAACCTTTAGACCAGACATTGATTCAATCAACTCATGGACGTTCAGGTCCCTGTCCTCCGTGCTTCCACGACAGATATCCCTCAGATTCTTGATGAGCGTAAAAGGTTCGTAAGCTACAAACCTTCTAGCCCATTCATCAGGGATATTGTTCAGCATGAGACTCATAACCTTTTTGAGGTCCGCATCCCAGGCGGAAAATCTTTCAGGGGTCATGTCTCTGGCATAGTAGCTTGGCATGGGATGTAACAGTACATACTCAAGTCCATTGAGTCTGACTATTTCAACTAGCTTAGCTTCCCATTCAAGAAAATTTGTTAGGTTCAGCTTGACCATAAGCTCAGAACCCATGATGATGTTTTGATTGTTGTTTGCCATAGTTAAACTACAATTGAAAAAGAGAAAACAAATAACTAATCATTCACAGTTTCTCTTAATAAACTTAAATTCTAGCATACATGCATAATTCAATGTTCATTAAGCATTTTATTCAAGTTATGTGTTCCGGCAGGTGTGAATAAAAATGATTCCAAGATCCTAAAATCCATTGAAGAATTAAGCACATTATGTATTTAGACTCAATTCTAAAATCTTTTAGGTAGGCAAAAGCCTTTTGCTAATAGTCTAGAAACTACTCTTGGTTGATAGGTACGTCTAAGAACTTATTAGGTAAACCTATCGATTTTGCCACGACATAAAAGGACTCCTTACTTATATCGTTGAGTTTCACCAAAACTAACATGTACTCACAATTATTTGTGTACCTTACCCCTTTAGTATCGATAAGTAACACCTCGCTATGGCGGAAACCTATTACTAAGATCGATGTAAAGGATATCCAAGTAAGTGTTATTTTGGCATGGCACCTTTTAACTCAATTTTTAAGTTTGGAACTTAAGGCTCTTACTATGTTGGTTAGATTTTAAGTGAACTAAAATCCTTAATCATGCAACATAATCAAGGTTCAATCTCATGCATATTTAAGACATATTTAAAAGCAATAAATAACTTAAAGCATGGATAAGATAAATGTGATCTAGTATGGCCCGACTTCATCTTGAAGCTTCAACTTCAAAGTCCGTCTTGAAAATGGATTGGAAACTTCGTCTTGAATTTCACCGTGGGAGGCGCCATTTTCTTCAAATAGGATAAGCTATAATTAAACTAATTACAACTATTTGATGGTACGCAGACCATATTTGAATTGAAAAACAAATTTGGTGCTTTAGACCAATTACATTCAAATTAATGGTACGCAGACCATATTTTCTATCCTATTTGGGCCATACTAGTCACTTCATAACCTGCAAAACAGTACATATACAATATATACCATTCATCCATTCATTATCATGAATGGCCCACATAATTGGTTAGTTAAAACACATTGTATGCATCACATAAATATTTGTAGCAATTAATCAAGGGCACCAAGGATCTATTAATTATTCAGTCCTTATTAATTCTAATCAAGTTGTTTAACCTTAAAGGATTTGTAGACCTAATCAAGAGTTTATGACTAAAATTGCTCCCACTTAAACCAATAACTTCATATGCTTTACTAATTTTAAACATAAAAATGTATTTCTAGTCTAACCGGAAACATACAAATTTAATTAAAATTTAAAGCTCATATAAATTTATAATTGAATCCATTTTATTTAACTTATTTTTCAGTTGAATTAAATGAATTTAAATTAATTCAAGGTTTAATTTTAGTAAAATAATTAGTATAAATAAAAATTTATAATAATTATAATATTCAAAATTAAAATCCGAGAAAACAATTTAAATTATTGATTTTAAAATTAATTAAAATTATTTCCGAACTGAAAATTTCAAATTAAAATTTAAAACGACTCAATCGTAACACGACGAGCACTTGGGCTTGCGCCCAAGCCCCGTCGAGTGCACGAGGCTTAACGCCCCTCGACCGATCGTACAGCACCACGCAAGCAGGCCACACGCAACGTAGCAAGCACAGGCCACGCTGCGCGCAGCCCGCTCGTTCGTCGCGCCTGCTTGCTTCGCGTCTGCTCGCTTCGCTGGGCGAGGCAGCGCGCGCTGTGGCGCAGCACGCTTGCTGCCCACACGCGTCTGCTCGCTGGCTTGCGCCTTGACCCATCGCCCTTGCCTACTCGCCCACTGTGCGCACAACACTCGACACTAGGGCAGCGTGCTTCCTTGTGCTCGTGTGCCATGGCCCTTGCTCGTTGCATTGTACCGCACGGGCGACGAGCTCCCTTGCTCGTCGTCGCGTGCCCGCACTATACAACACCCCTTAAGGGTAACCCGTAGCGTCCATCATATTAATTTCATAATTTTAGGGCGAAAAATCGAAAATTTATTAATCAATTAATATCCGATTAACATGGATTCAAATCTTGGTCATAAAAATTTTAAATTCAACATAAATTAACAATTTTATGGTGGATTTTAATCATGGATACCTAATTAAATTATTAATTAATTATGAAAAACAAATCAATTCTAAATTATTTGAATTTCAACAAATTAATCATAAGTACTAATTAGGTTGTATAATTAACAAGTCTAGGCATTCATAATTGTTAAACATACACTATAGGTCAATCAAAAACTCAAGATTTATCAACAAGAATCGCAAATACTTAATTTAACATCTTAAATTTACAAACTTTTGCGTTCGAAAAACTAAAACCTCTGAAAAGTCATAGTTAGGCTTCGGATTTTGGAATTCTGGGTTCGGCCGAAAAATTATATTTTTGTCAAAATTATAGAATGCCTTTTACATGCGGAATGGACACAAAAATCACTCGATTTGGTTGAGTAACGAATATTCTTCCGAAAAACTGCGTACATATAATTAAATAAACACAATTTGCAATTAATTACGAAAACTAATCACCCCTTTAATTCCTTGCAAATTTGTAAAATTTAACCATGTTCATGCAATTTAGATTATGAAAATAATAAGAGGCTCGTGATACCACTGTTAGGTTATGATACATATGAATAAACATAAATCATGCGGAAAAACCATAAAGCCAGGAAACATATTATTTACACATAATCATTTAGCATAATTCAGATGCATACACTTTGTAGCGTGCCCTTCCTAGCTGCGCCCGAACCGAACAAGAACAAGTCTTTATGACTCCAAGTGTCGTCCCTCCGTAGATAGTCCACAGCACTTCCGGATCCGCCTTAAGCTTGACCAACTAGAATCGCCCTTAAGGTTCTAAGGATTTTCGGCTAATAGGCTAAAAGTGTTTGGTTGATTTTGTTCCAAAATCTTACCTTTGAATACTTCAATTCTCGATGTAAATATGTGACCCTATGGACCTATTTATAGAGTTATGAAAAAGGACTTGGAATCCTATTAGGATACTAATTTAATTAATTAGAATCTTATTAAAACTCTATTAAACAAATTCTATCTTTATTAGGATTAGGATTTAATCATATGACGAATTCCGATAGCATTAGGATTCGTCACGTACACGAGCACACACACACGCATGCACGCCCGCACGCAGGCCTTGCGGCCCATGCCGAGCGCACAGCGCATGGGGCCTCGCTTCGCAGCCCATCTTGCTTTGTCGTGCGCGCGCGCCAAGGCTTGGTTGGGCCTGGACTTGCGCTGGGCCTGGTCGAGCACTTGGCGTGGATGCGTGTGGCTTGCTGGGCGTCGGCCTGGCCTCGTGTTGGGCCTTCGTCTAGCAAGCCTCGTCCGATGCTAATTCGTACGATACGCTTTCCGATTAAATTCCCGATTCCGGAATTCATTTCCGATACGAACAATATTTAATATTTCTGATTCCGAAATTAATTTCCGTTTCGAACAAATATTTAATATTTCCGTTTCCGGAACTATTTCCGATTCCGATAATATTTCCGATTCTGACAATATTTCCGTTTCCGGCAATATTTCCGATTCCGGCAATATTTCCATTTCCAATAATATTTTCCGATACGTACCATGTTTCCGTTTCCGGCAACATCTACGACTTGGATAATATTTATATTTCCGATACGATCCATATTTCCGTTTCCGGCAATATCATCGTTTCCGGAGTATTCATTTCTTGCCTTTGACGATCTCAGCTCCCACTGAAACCAAGATCCGTCGATTCCGAATATCCATAGATGGAGTATTTAATTCCATTAAATACTTGATCCGTTTACGTACTATTTGTGTGACCCTACGGGTTCAGTCAAGAGTAAGTTGTGGATTAATATCATTAATTCCACTTGAACTGAAGCGGCCTCTAGCTAGGCATTCAGCTCACTTGATCTCACTGAATATTAACTTGTTAATTAATACTGAACCGCATTTATTAGACTTAACATTAAATGCATACTTAGACCAAGGGCATTATTTCCTTCAGAAAGTCTATGCATGCAGCCCCGTCTTCGATTATTATGACGATTATGGCGCAGATGTCTGGGAATACCCTGAGAACTATCTTTACGATTAGTGTTTTTGTCCAGGTCCAGAGTCTGTCTTTCAATTTTCGAGTCTAGCAATGAGTCTAAGTCTCTAGAACTAGAGTCTTGCATCAATCAAGAGCCTCTAAAGGCCGAGCTTCAAGTCAAAAACAGTCGATGTAATGATTACTGATTTCAATAACACTTCAATTTCTACTTACTCTTCGAGTCCTAATTCAAAATCAAATCCTAATCCACACAACTTTGCTTCACAAGAAACTGACTTTGAATTTCTAAAAGCTATTGAAAACCATGAAAACAGGACGCCCATAATTGAGGAAACAGAAAAAATCAACCTTTCTAACAACAGTGATTCAAAACTAGTTCAGATTAGTTTAACTCTTTCTCAAGCAGAGCGGGACGATCTTATCAAGCTACTTTCAGAGTATGTAGACGTCTTCGCATGGTCCTATCATGATATGACAGGGGTTGATCCAAGCATCGGTCAGCACACAATTCCCCTTATTCCAGGTTCAAAACCCATCAAGCAGAAACTCCGTCGCATGAAACCGGATGTTTCCCTCAAAATTCAAGAAGAGGTCTCCAAGCAGTTAGAGGCCGGGTTTATTCGAGAAGAAAAATATCCAGAATGGATCGCAAATGTCGTCCCAGTTCCAAGAAAGACGGCAAAGTACGAATGTGTGTAGACTACAGAGATCTTAACAGGGCCAGCCCTAAAGACGGTTTTCCATTGCCTCACATCGACATCTTGGTCGACAACACCGCAAATCATGCCTTACTCTCTTTTATGGACGGGTATGCAGGCTACAATCAGATTCCCATGGCAGAGGAAGACATGGAGAAAACAACCTTCATCACTTAGTGGGGCACATATTGTTATACAGTTATGTCGTTCGGACTAAAGAACGCAGGAGCAACTTATCAAAGAATAGCCACAGCTATCATGAGCGATATGATTCACAGGGAAATTGAGGTATATGTCGACGACATGATTGTCAAATCCAAAGAACGGCACGAGCATACCTCAGTACTTCGAAAGTTTTTCAACAGGCTCAGACAATACAACATGAGGCTCAATCCTCAAAAGTGCGCATTCAGGGTAACGTCAGGCAAGTTACTCGGATATGTTATCAGCTCTCGAGGCATAGAGGCTGATCCTTCAAAAATCAAGGCAATTCTCGAGATGCAACCACCAACGAATGAAAAGCAAATTCAGGGTTATCTCGGCAGACTACAATATATCAGCAGGTTCATTTCAAGACTCACAATGATCTGTGAACCAGTATTTCGAAAGCTCCGAAAAAGCGAGCCCAAAGTGTGGGATGACGATTGTCAGCATGCATTCGAAACAATCAAAAGCTACCTTTCCAACCCACCAGTACTAAAACCAGCAATGCCAGGGATTCCCCTCAGGCTCTACCTCACAACAACAGATTCAGCAGTGGGGGCTATGCTTGCCCAGGAAATTCAAGGCAAGGAAAACGCCGTATACTACATAAGAAAAAAGCTGATCGAGTACGAAACCAAATACACTCAGCTCGAGAAACTCAGCATCGCCTTGGTTTGGGCCACAAAGAAACTACGGCACCACATGCTCTCCCATATAGTCCATGTGATCAGCAAAGCGGATCCTCTCAAGTATCTATTCGAGAAACCAGCACTCAACGGGCGGTTGTCCAGATGGTTGGTCATGCTAGCAGAATTCAACCTCAAATACATTCCACAAAATTCTATCAAGGGTTCAGCAGTCTCAGATTTCCTAGCCGACTGTCCTGTCGAGGCAGAAGAGGAAAATTACGACTTACCCGACGAGCAAATCTTAATGACCAGTGATGACAGTTGGTCAATGAATTTTGACGGTGCTTCCAATCAGAACGGGTGTGGTGTTGGAGTAATTCTAGTAGCCCCAGACGGCACGCACATTCCTATATCAGCAAAACTGCAATTCAACGTCACAAACAATATCGCAGAATATGAAGCATGTATCATGGGCCTGGAAGCCGCCTTAGTACTGGGCGTCCAGAAACTTCGAGTGTACGGGGATTCCTCCCTAATCATCAATCAAATTTCCGGCAAATGGAAAGTAAGAAGCGAGAGCTTAGCTCCATACCATTCCTATCTCGAGCAGCTGCCTGAACAAATAGAAGAGCTTCGCTATACATACCTCCCAAGAGAGGAGAATCAATTCGCCGATGCAGTGCAGTGAATTGAGCAAGATAGAGACTGCCATCCTTTCCCTTATTGGTGTTCCTAGCAGACTTAGGCGATCAAAATATAAAAGCATAAGATCCACATGGAACCTTAGTGGGACGTCTACCCTTTGTTTAGTGCGAAGGAGCTGAACATGTGTTTCTTGGACCTCCATCCTATAACACCTATTGGGAGAACTAACCTTTAAACCAGGCATTGATTCAATCAACTCATGGACGTTCAGGTCCCTGTCCTCCGTGCTTCCACGACAGATATCCCTCAGATTCTTGATGAGCGTAAAAGGTTTATAAGCTACAAACCTTCTAGCCCATTCATCAGGGATATTGTTCAGCATGAGACTCATAACCTTTTTGAGGTCCGCATCCCAGGCGGAAAATCTTTCAAGGGTCATGTCTCTGGCATAGTAGCTTGGCATGGGATGTAACAATACATACTCAAGTCCATTGAGTCTGACTATTTCAACTAGCTTAGCTTCCCATTCAAGAAAATTTGTTAGGTTCAGCTTGACCATAAGCTCAGAACCCATGATGATGTTTTCATTGTTGTTTGCCATAGTTAAACTACAATTGAAAAAGAATAAACAAATAAATAATCATTCACAGTTTTTCTTAATAAACTTAAATTCTAGCATACATGCATAATTCAATGTTCATTAAGCATTTTATTCAAGTTATATGTTCAGGCAGGTGTGAATAAAAATGATTCCAAGGTCCTAAAATCCATTGAAGAATTAAGCACATTATGTATTTAGACTCAATTCTAAAATCTTTTAGGTAAGCAAAAGCCTTTTGCTAATAGTCTAGAAACTACTCTTGGTTGATAGGTACGTCTAAGAACTTATTAGGTAAACCTATCGATTTTCCCACGAGATAAAAGGACTCCTTACTTATATCGTTGAGTTTCACCAAAACTAACATGTACTCACAATTATTTGTGTACCTTACCCCTTTAGTATCGATAAGTAACACCTCGCTATGGCGGAAACCTACTACTAAGATCGATGTAAAGGATATCCAAGTAAGTGTTATTTTGGCATGGCACCTTTTAACTCAATTTTTAAGTTTGGAACTTAACTCAATTGACCAAACCCACTGGCAAAACTGGCTTCAATGATCAACATTCCAAGCAGCATGGCTGAAATGCCACTTACAATTGAACCCCGTCAAGAAGCAGCATATGTCCATGCTATTGACAACGTCGAGCAAGACGAAGATGAGCCTTGGTTTACAGACATTCAAAGGTATCTACAAAATTCAGAGTATCCTCCACAATTTTCAAGCAAGAATCGAAGGGCTCTGCGACTACAATCAACCAATTTCTTTATAGAAGGCGGCATCCTATACAAAAGGTCCCTTAGCGGTCCTAACCTCCGATGTGTTGACAAGCACGAAGCTCAAAGAGTCATGGACAACATACATGCAGGAGTCTGTGGCACCCACATGAATAGGAAGATGCTAGCCCTCAAGATCACTAGGGCACGATACTATTGGACTACCCTCAAACGAGACTGCTACTGCTTTGTCAAGAAGTGTCCTACATGCCAGAAGTGTGCGAATCTGAAGCACATTCCTCCATCCTTACTATACTCTCAATCATCACCATGGCCATTCTCAGCCTGGGGTATCGACGTCATTGGCAAAGTCACTCCAACAGGCATCGGGGGTCATGAGTTCATACTGGTTGCCATCGACTATTTCACCAAATGGGTCGAGGCCAGATCATTCAAAGTATTGGGTTCCAAGCAAGTGGCCCAGTTCATACAAGAAAACATCATATGCAGATATGGCGTTCCTAACGAATTCATCACTGACCAGGGAACCCATTTTCAAGGAGAGTGTGAAGATCTATTCACCGAATACAAGATTCAACATCATCGCTCTTCACCTTATCGCCCACAAACCAATGGGGCAGTCGAAGCAGCCAACAAGAATGTCAAGACCATCATCATGAAAATGACTACCAATTACAAGGACTGGCCCCAAAAGCTGAATTTCGCATTGTGGGGATATCGAACTTCAATTCGCACTTCAACTGGTGCAACTCCGTTCTCATTGGTCTATGGAATGGAGGTAGTACAACCTATCGAGCTGGAGATACCTTCTCTAAGGATAGTCCTCGAAAGCAAAATCCCAGAAGCTGCATGGGTACAAGCAAGATATGACGAGCTAGTCATGCTCGATGAGCGACGGCTTCAAGCCGCTCACCATGTACAAGTCTATCAGCGCCGAATGGCCAGACATTTCAACAAAAGGGTCAGAACCCGAAACATCAAGGAAGGAGAGATTGTCCTGAAAGCCCTTCGCAAAAGCACCATGGACCCAAGGGGAAAATTCAAACCCAACTGGGCAGGCCCATACATTGTCAAGAAGATCCTCTCAGGGGAGCAGTCGAACTAACAGACATCGACGGAACAGAATTCAGATCTCTTACCAACCTCGATCAACTCAAGAAGTTCTTTGTCTTAGTTCCATGTTCAAATTCTAGAATCCAAACTCAGGTCTTGTAAGGTAGTCAGAACTACGTCCGGCCTGATTCCCTAACGGGACACGTAGGAAACCTCATTTCGAGGCCCGGCCACTTTAATACAAAAAAAATTCAAAATTTCCTCAATTAAGGGCATCCTAAAAATCAAATCAAATCAAAATTTAAAATTCAAATTGTTGTTATTTCTATTCCAAATGTGCCAATGCAAAGCAAAGCATGTTCAAGCGGAATTTAACACAATAACTCTTTATTTGGGCCCTAAGGCCTTCAAAGCTAATTCAAATACAAAGTCAAGACCAAATGAAGCAAAGTTCAAAAGCCTTTTCACTTCCTAAACACATCTTCCAAACACATTCTCCAAACACATTTTCCAAACACATTCTAAACACAATTCCTTCCAACACAATTTCAAACACATTTAGCCTACAAAGATATAGGGTCGGGCGACTATGCTCTCGAGTCTTGGCACCTTGAGTACTATCCCCTGACTCCTCCCGCAATCAATCATCAATCTTCCCCTTGCCCAAGCGGCGGGAGAAGGAACTTGCAAGCCTTCCAAGACGGGAGGACGACGAACCTCCTTTGGATTCCGAACGGTCAAGCACCGGATGGGCCACACTCCCGTCACCTTCCTCATAGTCAGTTGATGCAGGACGTCTAGCTCTAGAACCTCGGACTCTAGCTGGTCCGGAGAAGAAATGTCCCTCTGGCTTAGGCCTCTCATCCATACAATGTACCCCGCAGATAGAGTAACTGACTCAGGTGGGAACTGGATACTCAAGAACGGTTTGGCAACCCAATACCGCCTCCAAACTTCAAGTCGATTTGCATTCAGCACAGCAGGTTTCGGGTTCTCTTCAATACAGTCCGGGATCTCCTGTTTCAAGCCATACTGTCTCATCACTCGGGCAGGCGAGTAGAAGACCAGCATTGTGAGGCTTGGCACCCTCAAAGAAATAGAACCAGGGGCATGTTTCATAGCAGCAGTCCCCCACCAAGAACTACCCACCTTATACAAGATTCAACCCAAGAGAGTGTACACCGCCACTCATCCAATGAAAGTCGGTCATGCAGCATGGGTCGCACAGTGAATCCCTTTCTATTGTAGCTCGCCATGTTCTCCGGTGGTGCCACCAACATGATCCTCTCCATAAGACAAACCTTGGGGAATATACAAGAAGCACATTTCAAAATTCAACATTCAAAATTCAAATACAAGTACAAAATTCAACATACAAGAGAACTCCAGATCCTTACTTGGAGTAACACCGGACTTCCCGATGGCAAAGAAGAGGGGTCCGACTTCAGCATATCAAGGCCCATCAATGTTTCGCCAATCACAAGCGGCATTGGGTCCCGACAATTAGCAAATTGCTCTACAATCTCTATTAGGGAGGCATCACCATTGCCAAACCCCTGCTTCGAAAAGAGGAAGCGAGCGAATATACAAAAACTCAAGGCTCTCAGGCGAAAAACTTTGGGAACATCAAGCCCAGCAAAGTAGGTGACAAAGAGGGACAAATCCACCCCTCTGCCGTATACAACAACACTCAAAAGTGAGGGCTTCAAGCCCAAATACCTTTCAAAACTCAAGAAAAAGTGTTCTTCAACACTAGGCATGCATGGCTCCAGCATCAAGGGCCACCCCAATATGGCACTAAATTCCTCAGGGAGGGGACATACCTCATTATTTCCAAAACGGAAGACATGATGATTTGGGTCCCAAGCCTCCAGAGCAGTAAGAATGAAGTGCAAATCCAATTTTACAAACCGGAAAGAGACGAGCACTCCAAGATGCATGCCATCAAGCTCCCTTTTCTCCAATTTGCCTAGCGAACCAAGCCACTAGTTCAAGGCACTCTCACAGGACACAGCCATACTTTCTTTTCTTTTCGAGAGGAAGCAGTATGCAATGATAGCAGGGAAGGATTGATGCAAGAAATGATCCAACAAGCTCCCTATTTATACAAGAGTTGGCTTGTACGTCAGCCCACAGGCGCCAGGCACCAAGCCCGCGGCAGACGCCAGGAGCCTGCACCAAAGGACGAGGTCACCGTCCTCTCTTATGACTCCGAGTACACACTCTTTAGTGTTTCGGGCAGCAGAGTACAACCTCCATTATTCAAGATTCCAAAGCCGCAAGACGCGCAATTTCAAGCAGTCCGGATCAACGCTTCGGGCAGATTTCGGGTCAATTTTTTTCAAATTCAAGCATTCTAGTCCTAGGTCGGCGTCCTAAGTCGAGTTTGCATATGCATAGCAAGAGTTGAATATACTTTGACTTGCGCTTTTTCTAACCAAAAAGCCTCAGTCAAAGTGGGGGCTTATAGTGGGTATATACACCCGAAAAAAAAATGGGCAAATTTTTTCAAATTTTTTGCAAATTTATCATGCATGCATATAGCTACAAAATTTTAAGGCACACACAACGCATACAATATCAAGCATTCAAACATACAAAGCCAATCTTCAAAAAACTTCAAACCAATTCAAGTTCAAAGCCAATTCAACCATACAAAATTCAAGTGTCAAGCCATACAAATACAATACAATCCAGCCTATACAAAATCAACCCAGGCAAGCTGGAACTCGCTACCATGCAGGGTCATTCTGAGTCATCGTCAGCGGTGACGTCAACCACAGGCGCCTTGTCCCTGTTTCGCCTCCTAAGGCGCTCCAGCTCCCGATCCAGCTCCGTCCCAGGGGTACTAGGATCCTCCTCTGAGATACGAAGTGTGCCAGTGGAAGGATGAACTCCCTGCTGGGAGGAGGAATACTGATAAGGTGGCGGCATCGGCATATACGGGTACGACCCAAACATCTGAGCCTGACGCATCCTCTCCATCTCCGCATAGCAAGCCCATGGACCTGCACCCCAAGGCTGAGGACCACTTCCTCCGAAGTAGTAACCGGAAGGAGGAACAAAGGGTCGTGAACCGCTAGCACTTCCAAATGAATGCCTGGTGAAAAGGGGAAGCTCCCCGCTCAACATCAGAATACCTCTGATGAGCACCAGCACCAGACCCCTGTCCCAACTCCAAGCTCTGTCCCTCCTGTCCCAAGGACGTCTCCGCCTGAGGCTCCCTGTCAACAGAGTCTCTACGGTCTCGACGGCGCTCCTATACAAAATACAATTTCAAGAATCAATTTCCCAGTTGGAATTTCCAGTATACAAGTTTCAAGATCAAGTGAGGTACCTCTCTGTTCCGGCCAGAAAGCTTCCGGGTCAGCTTGGCGCACTGCCTCTTCCAAAAATCAAGCAAGAGCATCCAGCGACGCACTCTCACCCGAGGCGCCTGCATACGAAGTTCAAGATCAATTTTCCCGTACAAAGTTACAAACAGTTTCAAAAATGCAACAGTACTTATAGGGGCGTAATGCTCAGGTACAGCATCATATGATTTTCGGTGCGGAGGAGAAGCCCAATGAATGGTCTCCACCACCTCTTCCCCGTCCGAGTTCTCATAGCAGAGGATCCTATCAGCATGAGGAATGTCCTCAGGATCAACCTCCTCCTCCTACATACAATCATACAATCATCCAATCAATACAAGAATACAAGAATACAAGGTTCAAAAGCTCACCGGCAGTACGAAGCGTACTGGTGGAGCCAGCCTCCTTAGGAAGTCATCATTGAAGGAAATAATGCCCTTGGTCCAAGTATGCATTCTATGTTAAGTCTAATAAATGCGGTTCAGTATTAATTAACAAGTTAATAATTCAGTGAGATCAAGTGAGCTGAATGCCTAGCTAGAGGCCGCTTCAGTTCAAGTGGAATTAATGATATTAATCCACAGCTTACTCTTGACTGAACCCGTAGGGTCACACAAATAGTACGTAAACGGATCAAGTATTTAATGGCATTAAATACTCCATCTATGAATATTCGGAACCGACGGATCTTGGTTTCAGTGGGAGCTAAGATCGTCACAGGCAAGAAATGAATACTCCGGAAACGATGATATTGCCGGAAACGGAAATATGGATCGTATCGGAAATATGAATATTATCCAAGTCGTAGATGTTACCGGAAACGGAAACATGGTACGTATCGGAAAATATTATTGGAAATGGAAATATTACCAGAATCGGAAATATTGCCGGAAACGGAAATATTGTCAGAATCGGAAATATTGCCGGAATCGGAAAATAATTCCGGAAACGGAAATATTAAATATTTGTTCGAAACGGAAATTAATTCCGGAATCGGAAATATTAAATATTGTTCGTATCGGAAATAGATTCCGGAAATGGAAATTTAATCGGAAGCGTATCGTACGAATTAGCATCGGACGAGGCCTGCCGGACGAAGGCCCAGCACGAAGCCAGGCCGTCGCCCAGCAAGCACGCACGCCACAAGCCCAGCGCGCGCCAAGGCCACGGATGCGTGGGCCTTGCTGCGTGGGCTGCAGCTCGCACGCATGGGCAGTCCTTGTGGCTGCCGTGTGTGTGTGAGTTTGTGCTCATGCGTGATTCCTGAATCAGCAAGAGTCAGTGTATGATTAAATGTCTATTCCTAATTGGATAAATTAATTAAATAGAATTCATGTAGGATTCTAATTCCAATTAATTCGCATCCTACTAGGATTACGATTCCTTTTCCATAACTCTATAAATAAAGGCCTAGGGGTCATAATTTATATACAAGTTTCAAAGTATTCAAAAGTGAGTTTTTTGAGAGAAAATCAAACACACATCTTGCTCAAAAGTGCCGAAATTTTCTAGTACCTTAAGGGCGATTCTAGTTGGTCAATCTTAAGGCGGATCCGGACGTGCTGTGGACTATCTACGGAGGGACGACACTTGGAGTCCTAAAAGACTTGTTCTTGTTCGGTTCGGGCGCAGCTAGGGAGGGCACGCAACAAAGAGTATGCATCTAATTATGCTATATGATTATGTGTAAATAATATGTTTCCTGGGTTAATGGTTGTTTCCGCATGATCTATGTAAATGTCATATGTATCATAACCTTACAGTGGTATCACGAGCCCCTTATTATTTTCATAATCTAAATTGCATGAACATGGTTAAATATTACAAATTTGCAAGAATTAAAAGGGGTGATTAATTTTCGTAATTGTTAATTAATTGCAAATTGCGTTTATTTAATTATATGTACGCAGTTTTTCGGCAGTTTCTTCATTACTCATCCGAATTGAGTGATTTTTGTGTCAATTCCGCATGTAAAAGGCATTCTAAAATTTTGACAAAAATAGTATTTTTCTGCCGAACCCAGAATTCTCAAATTCGAAGCCTAACTATGACTTTTCGAAGGTTTTAGTTTTTCGGATGCAAAATTTCGTAAATTTAAGATGTTAAATTAAAATATTTGCGATTCCTGTTGATAAATCTTGAATTTTTGATTGACCTACTGCATATGTTTAACAAGTTTGAATGCCTAGTCTTGTTAATTATGCAATCTAATTTGTAATTATGATTAATTTGTTGAAAATTAGAATAATTTAGAATTAATTTGATTTTCATAATTAATTGTAATTTAATTAGAAACCTATGATTAAAAACCACCATAAAAATTGTAAATTTACGATAAATTTTAAATTTTTATGACCTAGACTTGAATACATATCAATCGGAAATCAATTGGATAATAAATTTTCGATTTTTCGCCCTAAAATTATGAAATTAATAATATTTATTAATTTGTCATTAATTTTAAATATAAATTTTAAATTTTTATGCGATTCGTTCAAATAACTTGCACGCACGAAGCAATGGACGCTTCGTGTTACCCTTAAGGGGTGTTGTATAATGCGGGCATGCGACGACGAGCAAGGGAGCTCGTCGCCCGTGCGGCACGAATGCAATGAGCAAGGGCGTAGTGCACGAGCGCAAGGCAGCAGCCCTGCCTTGTGTCGTGTGCCACGAGCAATGAACGTATGGGCATGGGCGAGGGGCGAGCCAAGGCAGTCGCGTGTGGGCAGCAAGCGAGCTGCGCCACAACGCGCGCTGCCTCGCACAAGTGCGCGCAGCCTCGCGCGCAGCGAGCGCAAGCTCGCGTGCCACGAGCGCTGCGCACAGCATCACTCGCGCGCACAGCGCGCGACGTCGCCCGCCCAGCGAGCGATGTCGCGCACCAGCGAGCGATGGCTCGCGCGCGCGCAGCGAGCGATCGCGCGCGCGCAGCGAGCGATCTCGCGCGCCAGCGAGCGAGCCAGCGCGCCCAGCGAGCGATCTCGCGCGCGCACTGCGAGCGATAGCTCGCGTGCGATGGGGCGCTGTGCGGAGGCTTGCGTTGGGACAGCAGCAGCTATGCTACGAGCGCATGGGCTGCGCGCACATGGCCAGCAATGGCTGTGTGCGTACGGCCCATGGGCGTGCAACGCGTAGGGTGTTTGCGTTACGATTAGATCGTTTTGAATGTTTAATTTGAAAATTTCAGTTCACGTAATTTTAATTAATTTTAAAATTAATAATTTGAATTAATTTCTTGGATTTTAATTTTGAATATTATAATTATAATAAATGGAATTTATTCTAATTATTTTACTAAAATTAAAATCATGAATTAATTTAAATGCGACTGAAATTAAATTAAATTTTTGGATTCAATTATAAATTTATATGAGCTTTAAATTTTAATTAAATTTGTATGTTTCCGGTTAGACTAGAAATACAATTTTATGTTTAAAATCAGTAAAGCATATGAATTTATTGGTTTGAGTGGGAGCGCTTTTTAGTCATAAACTCTTGATTAGGTCTACAAATCCTTAAGGTTAAAACAACTCGATTAGAATTAATAAGGACTGAATAATTGGTAGATTATTGGTGACCTTGATTAATTGCTGCAAATGTTTACGTGATGCATAATGTGTTTTACTAACCAGCTATGTGGGCCATTCATGATAATGAATGGGTGAATGGTATATATTGTATATGTACTGTTTTGCAGGTTATGAAGTGACTAGTATGGCCCAAATAGGATAGAAAATATGGTCTGCGTACCATTAATTTGAATGTAATTGGTCTAAAGTACCAAAGTTATTTTTCAATTCAAATATGGTCTGCGTACCATCAAATAGTTGTAATTAGTTATAGCTTATCCTATTTGAAGAAAATGGTGCCTCCCACGGAGATTTTCAAGACGGACTTTGAAGTCAAAGCTTCAAGATGAAGTCGGGCCATACTAGATCACAAATATCTTATGCATGTTTTAAGTTATTTATTGCTTTAAATATGTCTTAAAATGCATGAGATCAAAAGCTTGATTATGTTGCATGATTAAGGATTTTAGTTCACTTAAAATCTAACCAACATAGTAAGAGCCTTAAGTTCCAAACTTAAAAATTGAGTTAAAAGGTGCCATGCCAAAATATACACTTGCTTGGATATCCTTTACATCAATCTAGTAATAGTTTTCGCTCAGCGAGGTGTTACTTATTGGTCCTAAAGGGGCAAGGTACACAAATAATTGTGAGTACATGTTAGTTTTGGTGAAACTCAACGATATAAGTAAGGAGTCCTTTTATGTCGTGGCAAATTCGATAGGTTTACCTAATAAGTTCTTAGACGTACCTATCAACCAAGAATAGTTTCTAGACTATTAGCAAAAGGCTTTTGCTTACCTAAGATGTTCTAGGATTAAGTCGACAAACTGTGCTTAGTTCTTCAATGATTTTAGGATCTTGGAATCATTTTATTCACACCTGCCGGAACACATAACTTGAATAAAATGCTTAATAAACATTGAATTATGCATGTATGCTAGAATTTAAGTTTATTAAGAGAAACTGTGAATGGTTATTTATTTGTTTATTCTTTTCAATTGTAGTTTTTAATATGGCAAACAACAATTCATTCAACATTCGATCAATTCTCGAAAAGGAGAAGTTGAACGGGAAAAACTTCCTTGACTGGCAAAGGAACTTGCAAATAGTTCTTATGCAGGAAGAAAAGGAGTATGTCCTAGATGAGGCGATGCCCGAAGCTCCTGGCGACGGGGTCACTCAGGCTGCCCTCAATCGTTGGATTGATGCCAACAAGGATGTGAAATGTCTAATGCTCGCCACTATGAGTGCGGATCTGCAGAAAACGTTCATCAACTCAGATGCTTTCACAATCATCAGTGAGTTGAAGAACATGTTCCAAGATCTGGCTCGAGTCGAAAGATTCGAGACTCATAGGCAAATTCTTGAGACCAAGCTTAAGAAAGGCGAGCCCGTAAGTCCACATGTTCTCAAAATGATTGGACTCATTGAGAATATGAGTCGGCTGGATCAGCAATTTTCTCAGGAAATGGCTATAGACACCATCCTCCATTCCCTTCATAGCGGGTATGATCAGTTCAAACTGAACTACAGTATGAATAGTCTGGACAAAACGCTCACTGAGCTTCACGGTATGCTGAAGACCGCTGAAAAGACGCTCAAAAGTGATAAGCAGGATGTGCTTATGGTGCGTGGGGGCAAGTTCAAGAAATCTGGAAAGAAGAGGAATGCTAAGAAAGGTGGCAACAAGGCCAGCCCAACTAAGCAAACTGGCGCCAAATCTGCAAAGAGGAAGGTCAGTCAACCCACTTCTGAATCCGAATGCTTCTACTGCAAGAAGAAGGGGCATTGGAAGAGAGATTGCTTGAAGCTAAAGGAAGATCAGAAGAACGGAACAGTCGTTCCATCTTCAGGTATTTTCGTTATAGACTGTATACTTGCTAATTCAACTTCTTGGGTATTAGATACAGGTTGTGGCTCACACTTATGTTCCAATCCACAGGGACTAAGAAGAAGTAGAAAGTTAAGCAAGGGTGAAGTCGACCTACGAGTGGGAAATGGAGCACGGATTGCTGCATTAGCCGTAGGAACTTACTATTTGTCGTTGCCCTCCGGGCTAGTTTTGGAACTGGAAGAATGTTTCCATGTTCCAAGTCTTACTAAAAACATCATTTCAGTTTCTTGCTTAGATGCTAAGGGATTTTCCTTTATAATAAAAGACAATAGTTGTTCGTTTTATTTTAAAGAGATGTTTTATGGATCTGCTAGATTAGTCAATGGACTTTATTTATTAGATCACGACAAACAAGTATATAACATAAATACCAAAAAGGCCAAAAAGGATGATTCAGATCTCACCTATCTGTGGCATTGTCGATTAGGCCATATAAACTTGAAACGCTTAGAAAGACTTCAAAGGGAAGGAATTCTAGAACCATTTGACTTAGAGGATTATGGCAAATGCGAATCATGTTTACTTGGCAAAATGACAAAGCAACCTTTCTCTAAAGTTGGAGAAAGAGCAAATGAACTATTGGGTTTAATCCATACAGATGTATGTGGACCAATGAGTACAAATGCTAGAGGTGGTTTCAGCTACTTTATCACTTTCACTGATGACTTCAGTAGGTATGGTTATGTCTACCTAATGAAGCATAAGTCTGAATCCTTTGACAAATTCAAGGAATTTCAGAGTGAAGTAGAGAATCAATTAGGCAAGAAGATTAAGGCACTGCGGTCTGATAGAGGCGGTGAATATCTGAGCTATGAATTTGATGACCATCTGAAAGAATGTGGAATTCTATCAGAATTGACTCCTCCTGGAACACCACAATGGAACGGTGTGTCAGAACGGAGGAACAGAACCTTGCTAGACATGGTCAGGTCAATGATGGGTCAGGCCGAACTTCCATTAGAATTTTGGGGACATGCACTAAATACAGCTGCACTCACTATAAATAGAGCTCCGTCTAAAGCTGTCGAAAAGACTCCATACGAATTATGGTTTGGAAAGCCTCCAAATGTGTCTTTTCTTAAGATTTGGGGATGTGAAGTATACGTCAAACGATTAATTTCAGACAAACTTCATCCAAAATCTGACAAATGTATCCTTGTGGGCTATCCAAAGGAAACAAAGGGGTATTACTTCTACAATACATCTGAGAACAAAGTGTTTGTTGCTCGAGATGGTGTCTTTTTGGAGAAGGATCATATTTCCAAAATGACAAGTGGGAGAAAAGTAGACCTCGAAGAAATTCGAGTCGAACAACAAACTCTAGAGAATGCTCAAGATGACATTCAGGATGAAACTCAGAGATCTTTAGAAGAATCTGGTGAGAATCATGGTCAATCTAGAAATGTTACCCCGCGTAGATCGCAAAGATATAGATCTCAACCGGAAAGGTACTTAGGTATTTTGACGAACGAGAGCTATGACGTTCTATTACTTGAAAGTGATGAACCTGCGACTTACAAGCAAGCTATGAAGAGCCCTAGCTCCAAGCAATGGCAAGAAGCCATGCAATCTGAATTAGACTCCATGTCTGAAAACCAAGTATGGGATTTGGTCGATTTGCTAGATGGCTACCAAGCCATTGGAAGCAAATGGGTTTTCAAACTGAAAAAGGACAAGGATGGGAAACTTGAAGTTTTCAAAGCTAGATTGGTTGCAAAAGGTTACAGGCAAGTCCACGGTGTGGATTACGATGAAACCTTTTCACCAGTTGCAATGCTAAAGTCTATTCGAATAATGTTAGCAATCGCTGCATATTACGATTACGAAATATGGCAGATGGATGTCAAAACTGCTTTCTTAAACGGCGTTTTAACAGAAACTGTGTTTATGACACATCCTGAAGGTTTTGAGGATCCAAAGAATGCTAAAAAGGTATGCAAGCTAAAGAAATCAATCTACGGATTGAAGCAGGCATCCAGGAGCTGGAATATACGTTTTGATGAAGCAGTCAGTGACTTTGGTTTCATCAAGAACGCGGACGAATCTTGTGTATACAAGAAGGTCAGTGGGAGCAAAATTGCTTTCCTAGTATTATATGTCGACGACATATTGCTTATCGGAAATGACATTCCTATATTGAACTCTGTCAAGATTTGGCTTGGGAAATGTTTTTCGATGAAGGATCTAGGAGAAGCACAGTACATATTGGGCATCAAGATTTACAGAGATAGATCTAAAAGGATGATTGGACTTAGTCAAAGCACTTATATCAATAAGGTGCTTGATAGGTTCAAGATGGCGGACTCCAAGCGAGGCTACCTACCCATGTCTCATGGAATGACTCTAAGCAAGACTCAGTGCCCAAAAACACTTGATGAGCGTAGACGAATGAATGGGATTCCATATGCATCATTGATTGGTTCAATAATGTATGCTATGATATGTACACGCCCGGATGTTGCGTACGCACTTAGTGCTACGAGCAGATACCAGTCAGACCCAGGAGAGGCGCATTGGACTGCTGCCAAGAACATTCTGAAGTACCTGAAAAGGCACAAAGATGACTTCCTGGTCTATGGTGGAGATGATGAATTAATTGTTAAAGGCTATACGGACGCAAGTTTCCAAACCGACAAAGATGATTTCAGATCACAGTCTGGGTTTGTCTTCTGCCTCAACGGAGGAGCAGTAAGCTGGAAAAGTGCTAAGCAAAGCACCATTGCGGATTCTACAACTGAAGAGGAGTACATTGCTGCACATGAAGCAGCAAAGGAAGCTATATGGCTAAGGAAGTTCATAGGAGAACTTGGTGTAGTCCCCTCCATTAAAGGACCAATAGCCCTGTATTGTGATAATAACGGAGCTATTGCACAGGCAAAAGAGCCTAGACACCACCAGAGAGTCAAGCATGTACTTCGTAGATTTCACCTTCTACGAGAGTTCGTTGAAAGAAAAGAAGTCGAGATAAGCAAAATTGGAACTGATGACAACATATCAGATCCATTAACTAAACCTCTGCCGCAAGCGAAGCACAACTCGCACACTGCAGCTATGGGAATCAAGCATATTGGAGAATGGCTTTGATGTCTCTGTTTAATGTTTTAAAGTTTTAGAGTTTAAATCTTTGTAAAACATTATTGGTTAATCATTCACAATAAATGAAAGGAATTCATTTTTCCATTTAATTCGTGGTTTATTAAATGATGAGTCCCTTCAACTTGACGATATATTCAAGATAGACTGTCAGGACCAGTCCTGTGACTAAGAAATGTCTATCAAGTGAACTTGAATGTCAAAGGTTGAAAATGGTCCCTAATCGGAGTTTTCTATAAAATTGGACGCATAGAAAACGTTAGACGATTAGAATGCAAGATGACTAGTAGTTCTGTTTCTTGAACTATGTGGACATGGCAATGTCATAATCATTTGCATAGATACTTACTTTGGGAAGACTAGTATCGGACAAGACCTATGAAACTTTACTGTAAGAGATGAAAGTCTGTCATAAGTAAATTTCATTAAATTATTAGACACTAAATCCTCAATACCTGAGTGATTTGAGATTACTTGTTTGAGAACTGGTTGCTTTGACGTTGACCAACCGTCGCACCGTAAAAGGAGGCTATAAAGGCAACGCTCAGGTAATCACCTATCAAACGAAGTCTAATCTCAAGATCGCAAGATTGGGATTGTCCTCCCATAAATCGGGATGAGATGCTTAAAAGTTGTACAAGGCCACTCGGAGAGCTAGAAACTGTGAAATGCATGGCCGTGCTCGGATGAATCATAGGCTATGATTATCTGTTTATTTGATCAGTTGAACTCTGAAACCGAGGAACACCTCTGGACATAATAAGGATGACAACTCTTACCTTATGTTCAAGAGCAAGCATCGAGCGACAAAGGAATTAGGAAATGCACACTTGTCCCTAAGGACAAGTGGGAGACTGAAGGAAATAATGCCCTTGGTCCAAGTATGCATTCTATGTTAAGTCTAATAAATGCGGTTCAGTATTAATTAACAAGTTAATAATTCAGTGAGATCAAGTGACCTGAATGCCTAGCTAGAGGCCGCTTCAGTTCAAGTGGAATTAATGATATTAATCCACAGCTTACTCTTGACTGAACCCGTAGGGTCACACAAATAGTACGTAAACGGATCAAGTATTTAATGGCATTAAATACTCCATCTATGAATATTCGGAACCGACGGATCTTGGTTTCAGTGGGAGCTAAGATCGTCACAGGCAAGAAATGAATACTCCGGAAACGATGATATTGCCGGAAACGGAAATATGGATCGTATCGGAAATATGAATATTATCCAAGTCGTAGATGTTACCGGAAACGGAAACATGGTACGTATCGGAAAATATTATTGGAAATGGAAATATTACCAGAATCGGAAATATTGCCGGAAACGGAAATATTGTCAGAATCGGAAATATTGCCGGAATCGGAAAATAATTCCGGAAACGGAAATATTAAATATTTGTTCGAAACGGAAATTAATTCCGGAATCGGAAATATTAAATATTGTTCGTATCGGAAATAGATTCCGGAAATGGAAATTTAATCGGAAGCGTATCGTACGAATTAGCATCGGACGAGGCCTGCCGGACGAAGGCCCAGCACGAAGCCAGGCCGTCGCCCAGCAAGCACGCACGCCACAAGCCCAGCGCGCGCCAAGGCCACGGATGCGTGGGCCTTGCTGCGTGGGCTGCAGCTCGCACGCATGGGCAGTCCTTGTGGCTGCCGTGTGTGTGTGAGTTTGTGCTCATGCGTGATTCCTGAATCAGCAAGAGTCAGTGTATGATTAAATGTCTATTCCTAATTGGATAAATTAATTAAATAGAATTCATGTAGGATTCTAATTCCAATTAATTCGCATCCTACTAGGATTACGATTCCTTTTCCATAACTCTATAAATAAAGGCCTAGGGGTCATAATTTATATACAAGTTTCAAAGTATTCAAAAGTGAGTTTTTTGAGAGAAAATCAAACACACATCTTGCTCAAAAGTGCCGAAATTTTCTAGTACCTTAAGGGCGATTCTAGTTGGTCAATCTTAAGGCGGATCCGGACGTGCTGTGGACTATCTACGGAGGGACGACACTTGGAGTCCTAAAAGACTTGTTCTTGTTCGGTTCGGGCGCAGCTAGGGAGGGCACGCAACAAAGAGTATGCATCTAATTATGCTATATGATTATGTGTAAATAATATGTTTCCTGGGTTAATGGTTGTTTCCGCATGATCTATGTAAATGTCATATGTATCATAACCTTACAATCATAGCTCCCCTTCCTGTGTACAAACTCCCTCCAAGAGCGGCAAACAGCATCGCCCCTAGCCTCCGCATAAAGCCGGGCGAGATCCTCATCCAGAGCCAGCATGGACTCCGGTGGATCCTTGGGGACAAGCCTATCCCCTGAATGGTGTTGAAGGGACACTCGCTCCTCCAGATACCACATATGGCGGTACACCCCTGGAAGCAAAACCCGCCGCCCAGACAGGAAATGGGCACGAGCAGCCGAAACAGGTACAACAGCGTTGGCAAAAGGACGCCATACCACCTGCAAAGGAAACAATTTAGGCAACAGTACGAATACAAATTCGAGAAAGAAAAACAGTACAAAAGATTACATCTTCAGCGGATAGAACTCTCCAAGCCCTGCGAGAAGCCGCCAAAGACGCACCAACGCGCACCGCTCCTATCCAAGAGGCAGCATACGGGTAAGCCCCATCTCTAGCACGCTCCGGCGCCAAAGTCGGAAAGTGCTCATATATCCAAATCTTTCAAGGAACAAGCAAAACATCAGTTAAGTTCAAAATACAAGCATACAAGTACAAAGTACAAAGTACAAGGAGTCTCAAATACCTCCAGCACGCTCCACAGAGCAGCCATGCTCGGGTCGCTCCCCAGTGCAGTCCGGGAGGCCCGCTTCATCTCATACAAAAGGTGGTTGTATGCCAAGCCACCCCAGTTATAGCTCGAAACAGCTCCCAAGTCCCGCAAAGCGGACAAGAATTTGATGTGCACCCGACTATTCCTACTCAGGGCCATCACTCTGCTCACCAAGGCTAGGAGGAAGAGCCTAACCCTCTGCTCCGCGGACACACCCCCACCGCAGATAGCCTCCACAATCACCTTCACGGAAGCGTGAGCATCATCATCAGACAAGTCAACAACAGGGCCGAGCAAGTCCCTAGCAGCGGCCGAGCACCACGTCAGCTCAAAATCAAAGGTCACATTCCTCTCAGAAAACGGAAGACCTGTAATCATAGCAAACTCAAGAGGGGTGATAGTAATATCCCCCCATGCCATGTGGAAAGTGTTGGTGGTATCCCACCACCGCTCTAACAAAGCCCACAAACGGTTCTTAATCCCCGTTCTCCTCGGAGAACCTCCCATGGTGCGCTAGAAATCGGCCAAGCCCATCTGCGACCAAATCCCCATAGCCTCCTCATCAGCACGAAGAGCTTTAAAGGCCCTCTGAACCTCCACCAAGGACCAGTAAGTACGGAACAACTTTCCATCGGCCTACAGGTGAACGAGTTAGCTCAAGACCTATACAATTACAAAGTACAAATTCAAAGCAAAGTACAAGACTCACCATGCCAGCGCGAGGCCACTGAGACAAGTGTCAATCCGGCCGAAACACCAGGTCGGAAGGGATCCAACCAGTACTAGGAAAAGCGAGCGCATCTCGGGGAACCATACCCCCACCTGGTGCATTTATTGCAGCCGCTTCATCATCTGAAGCGTCTTCCTTGGCAGCTTGAACCACAGATGATTCAGCGAGTTTCCTCCGAGTGTGACGAGGCATACTACATCAAGTAGCATACAAAGTGTCAAAATTCTAAACTGGGGGCTATCCTATACTGGCCTATACAAAGTCAAAAGATTCGAAACAATAGTCCCCAGTGGACCTTTAGTTCAAGATGCAAATTCCTACACCAACGCCTAGGCTACCCACGCCGAAGCAGGTATTCAAATTCCTACACCAACGCCTAGGCTACCCACGCCGAAGCAGGTATACAAGTTCTACATCAACGCCTAGGCTATCCATGCCGAAGAAGATACAAGTTCAAAAAATTCAAAAATACAAGTTCCGACAGTTCAAGTTCAAGTGACTATGAAACAGTTTTCTACAAGATTCAAGAAGCTTAAGAATACAAGCATCATTTCAAAGTACGAGAAAATCAAAACTACATGCAATCCTAGAGTTATTTCATAAGCAAAAACATGAAAAACTTCCATGGACAAGGCAAGAACAAGACCAAGGGAAGAGCTTAATCAACCTTTGAGAGAAAGAGCAAAAGAATTTCAAGTGAATGTGCCTCAAAATGGCACGGCAAGGGGCACTTATATAGTGCAGCCCCGCGCCAGGCACCGCCCCAGTGCCCTGCGCTGCCCTGCTGCATGCGCGAATCTGCGCACGCGCGGTCTCCCGTGCTGATTGCACGTCCTTTGCTGCTACGGTCTTCCGCACCAAGCATCAAACGTCGCATCGAACCATCCATCGAAAATACGGGTATACACCTGTATCTCCAAGTATAAACAGATGAATATTTCAAGAATACAAAGTCCAAAAAATACAACGACTCAGGCGCCCAACTCCCAACGGACCCAAGCTCCGGGAAAGTCAATCGAAATTTCAAAATTTAAGGGCCAGTAAAAAGCTCTTATCCCCAGCAAAGCACATCCCCAACGGATTAACTCCGGGTATTCAAAAATTCAAATTTTCGATGCCAAGCTCCGTCCTGAACTGAAGGCGGAAAAATACAAGTACAAACCGGAGTCGTCACCAACCGCACCGAGGTAGACTCTATCCTTTTTCTAACGCCTGTTTTATGCAGGTACCGGCGTACAAAGAGTGGTCTCGATTGCAGAACATCTTGATCATTCTCCGTCCCTTTCGAAATACTTTGACTTGCGCTTTCCTAACCGAACGCTTAGTCAAAGTGGGGGCTTCTGTAGACACCTAATTTGTGTCTCCCCTTTGGGATGATGACGATACCATTATCCTTGTTAGGTGATTGGAGTAACTCCAGGCGGAAATCCCAATTGCTAAGGACACCTCCTAAATCCAAGGTCCAAAATCCAAACCCCGAGGTCGTTCCCCTCCCGGAACTCGGTACAAAATACAACTTCCAAAATCCAATTTCAAAATCCAAGTACAATCTCAACTAGTAGACCATCCCATTGGTTTTACTAGGCCTTTTCCACTCAAAATTATATAAGGCAAATCAAATTCGGGCGCCGACCCACAAAACCGAGCATGACGGGCCCCGTCCCGTAAAACCGGAATTCAAAAACCCGAGAAAGGCTTGTTTTTAGACGCTAAACGATGCCTTAACCTCCAAGCAAATAAAAAACGCCAAACCTAGTACTATTCGTACAACAGGTACAACGCTACCAGACGAAACAAGGACGATTCCCCGTCCTTGTTTTGGCGGCATTCAAGCCACGTCAGCAGCGCACAGCGCTGGCCTGGCGCCAGGCGCTGGCATGTGCTGGCGTTTTGCACCATTCCCTCCTATAAATACCCCTCATTTCCATCGAAAAAAGGGGGAGCACAACAATACAACGTCGTAATTTCGACATTACGTCTCAAAATACAATTCAAAACTCCTCAAAAACACATACAAAATTCCTAAAAATCCAAAGCAATTGGGAGCTCTTGCCTAAATCTAACTAGGTAAATCTGAATCCCATTCTAATCTACTATGTTGCTTTGATTTCCAAATGATTAGCAAGTTGGTGCTTTTTTAATCAATAAAAAACACCACTTGCAACAATCACACATGTTTTCCAAAAATACAAACTTTTTCAAAATACAAAATACAATTTTCAAAGATTCAAGGATGTCCAAAGTTGTTTACAATCATCTCTTGGGCTATAATCACCATCAAACATGGGGTAATCAAAGATAAACACCTTTTAACATTTAAAGGTTTAGTCTTTGAGATTCAAAACTCCATTTTCAATATACAAGTCCAAGTCTTCAATTTTCAAAGATCTTGCCATGTTTAGAGTTATTCATAGTTATTTCCCTAAACTAGGATCATTTCAAGTTCAAATTTCAATCATTTCAAGTTCAAACATTTCAATATTCAAGCTTTCAATTTCAAGTTCAATATGAAAAATCTAGGATATTTGGGTTGAGAAACCTCTCCCAAGTTGAGATTTTTGGCTTTGAATTCGTGTCGGGCACACTTATTTTTAAGGAGCCGATTGGCGTTCGAATCTCATGTGCCCAAGTACAAATTTCAATTATGCACCTTTCAATATTGCAATTTCAATATCGCACCTTTCAATATCGCACTTTCAATATCGCACTTTCAATATCGCACTTTCAATACCGCAATTTCAATACTGCAATTTCAATTTTGCACTTTCAATTCCGCACCTTTACTTGCCTAGTCCATTTCTAGGCAATGTGGACCTACTCCCTACTCCTTTTCTAAGGGGGTCTTGTATTTACTAATTCCGCACTTTATTTAGTATTGTGATGTTGCTTTATGTGCTTTATCTCTTTCATCACCAACATGCTAAATACAACAAAATACAAAGGTTACATCACGCTTAACGAAGATATTTTTGGACTAACCGGCCTTAGGTTCCTTAAATCAATCTTAAGTGACCACCGTACAATTAGAAATTCTATTTTGCTCTAAAATTCAAACCCATATAGTCTAATCTTAGGGTTTATTTTTCGAACTAATGTTGTGCCAACGTACTTGAATATTTCTAAAGCTCGCTGAATAAGAATTTTCGTTCCCGAGCCCGGATCTCACCCATCCGTTTAAAGGATTCAAGGCCTTATCCAAAAATAGAGTCATTTGCGGTCTTTCCAAACAAGACCTTAAATAAAGTTTGGTGGCGACTCCTTCGAGGTGCAAAATTCAAACGGTTCTCTAAACGAGTCGGCCGGCCTACAAGACCCCCCTAGTAGGGAACGGGAAATCAAAAAAAAAAAACCCCTACAGCGTGACACGTCATCACCGTAAAAGATCCCACAACACATGTGATTCAAAACATTCAAATGGGATGTCAAGATGGATTCTTCGACAAAGAAACACCCATAAGTGAACTTGAATATTGAAGTCACAAAGGATCCCTAATCCAGGTCATTGAAAGGTGGACGACCAATGACTAATGAAGATTAGATTGTAAGTAGATTTGTAGTTCGGTTTCTTGAACTAGATTGACTGGATGTCAGAATCTTTTGCATAGATACTTATTGGATCTTGTATCGGATTGACTATGAGAACACTTTAAGAGATTAAAGTCATGTCATAAGTAGTTCTCATTAATAGTGATTAGAACCATTCCTCAGAACATGAGTGATTATATCTGCTCGTTTGATAATTAGTTCGCTCTAATGCTAGCTAAACGTCGCACCGTAAAAGGAGGCTATAAAAGCAGTTATTGCGTACTATGAATCAAAGTGAGTGTTCATAGATTGCAAGAATGGATTGTCCTCCTATCTTTAATAGTATATGGTGTTGTTGTGTAACAAGGCCTCTCGGAGAGTTAGATACTGTGAAAATGCATGGCCGTGCTCAGAATGGTTAAGGCTTAACTTTCTGTAAAAGTTTAACAGTTGAGCTCTGTAATCCGAGAAACACTTTTGGACCTAATAAGGATGGCTTGGATCTTACCTTATGTTCAGCAAGTAACACTAAGCGACAAAGGAATGTGAATGCACACTTATCTGAATGACAAGTGGGAGACTGAAGGAAATATGTCCTTCACCCAAGGTGCATTAAGTCTAATACCAAGGTTCAGATTAATTGCAAACAATTAATTCAGTAAGATCAAGTGATCGGAACAGCTAGCTGGAGCAATGCTTTCGATCAGTGAGTTCTAATCTATATTAGGCTCACAACTTACTCTTGATTGAACCTATAAGGTCACACCAATGACATGTAACAGATCACCGGATTAAATGAATCGGAAATTCATTTAATAGCTTTTCGGGAATTAGTTTGGAAAAACGTATTATACGATACGACCTTGCGTCGGAATCGTATATCGTATCGCGAATATTCGTAAGCCGGGCGAAACGAATAATCGTATCGTACGACAGCGATTCGTCGTATACGATACGATAAATAATAGCCGTAAGGCGTTCATCGCGAATACGAGCCGCATAGGAGCTGCCGGCCCGTCGAGCCAAGCGTGCATGCGCGCAAAGCCCAACGAGCCAGCGAGCTAGCAACGCAGGAAGCAAGCCCGCCCGCATGGGCGTGGCAACACGCACAAAGGGGCAGCAACACAGCAGCGAGCAAAGCAAAGGCCCACGACCCATGCTGCTCGGCTGCGCTGTGGGCTTCGGCCTGCGGTGTGTGTTGTGCGCATGGACTATGCGTGCGTGTGTGGTGTGTGGCCGGTCAAGGCCTTTAGTCTTGGCCGGTTACACTTAATATAACATTAGGTTATATTATTTTCCACACAACACAATCATTTTTTCCATAACCTAAACCTAATTCCAAAAGTACATAGTACAGTTTTTGCTCTCTACCAAAAACTGTTAATCCCGAAAACCAAACTCTCTTGTGCGTTGTCTAAGCTACAATGATCAAAACGGATCTGAACGTGTCGGTGAACCAAATAGAGGAACGACAATTGGAGTTCTTTGTTCGTGTTAGTTGATACTATATTCGGGAAAACACGCTTCAAATGTAAGTATGCTTAATCTGTGCTTTATACGTGTTTCCTGGCTTTGGGGATGTTCCGCACATGTTATGTATGTTTAACTGTATTCCCCAACATAGGGTAGCCACGAAAAAGAATATGAACTTCAGGCTGTATTTAAACTCACATTGTTCCTTTTGTCCAAGCATCGTAAAAAGTAATGACCATCTTTTCGGATATTATGTTAGGGCGAAAGAATTTTGGGGGAAAATGGGGATTTCCATCAACTTTGCCTCCCCTTTTAAGACTTGGTTTAAATCCTCTCTTCTTGACTGTTCTTCGGGTGGGTCTCTCTCCTCCTCCAATGTTCTCTTTGCCTTTGGGTTGTGGGAAATTTTGAAACGTCACAATGCGTGGTGCTTTTCAAATACGAACATTTCCTTACTATCAACCAATCTCATTGGGCTGCCTTAGAATGATTTTCACCCGAAGCCATCATTCCGAGGGAGAAAATCCCACCCCTAAAAAATGTCCCCCATGTGGGTCTCATCAAGTTAAACACCGATGCTTCCTTTGTTTCCTCTTGTCCCTCGAGTCTTGCATTTGTAGCTAGGAACTGAAGGAAATAATGCCCTTGGTCCAAGTATGCATTCAATGATAAGTCTAATAAATGCGGTTCAGTATTAATTAACAAGTTAATAATTCAGTGAGATCAAGTGAGCTGAATGCCTAGCTAGAGGCCGCTTCAGTTCAAGTGGAATTAATGATATTAATCCACAGCTTACTCTTGACTAAACCCGTAGGGTCACACAAATAGTACGTAAACGGATCAAGTATTTAATGGCATTAAATACTCTATCTATGGATATTCGGAATCGACGGATCTTGGTTTCAGTGGGAGCTGAGATCGTCACAAGCAAGTGAATACTCCGGAAACGATGATATTGCCGGAAACGGAAATATGGATCGCATCGGAAATATAAATATTATCCAAGTCGTGGATGTTGCCGGAAACGGAAACATGGTACGTATCGGAAAATATTATCGGAAATGGAAATATTGCCGGAATCGGAAATATTGCCGGAAACGGAAATATTGTCAGAATCGGAAATATTGTCGGAATCGGAAAATAATTCCGGAAACGGAAATATTAAATATTTGTTCGAAACGGAAATTAATTCCGGAATCGGAAATATTAAATATTGTTCGTATCGGAAATGAATTCCGGAACCGGGAATTTAATCGGAAGCGTATGGTACGAATTAACATCGGACGAGGCCTGCCGGACGAAGGCCCAGCACGAAGCCGGGCCATCGCCCAGCAAGCAAGACGCTCGCCAACACGCACAGCCCATGGCAGCGCCAGGCCCACCGCAAGGCAGGCCCAGCGCGCCAAGGCGTGGCTGCGTAGCATGGGCTGCGTAGCGTGGGCCAAGCGCACGCACGCGTGGGCGCCCTAGTGGCTCCGTGCGTGTGTGTGTTTGTGTCCATGCACAATTCCTAAATCTATTAGGATTTAGTGTATGATTAAATTCCTATTCATAAAAGGATTATTTAATTAATTAGAGTCCTTGTAGGATTCTAAGTTTAACTAAATCGTATCCTACTAGGATTCCAATTCCCTTTCCAAACCTCTATAAATAAGGGCCTAGGGTCATAATTTATGGACATGGGATTGAAGTATTCTAAGGGTAAGTTTTGAAAGAAAAATAAGCCAAACACTTGCAAACACTTAACCGAATTTCCTAGTAACCTTAAGGGCGATTCTAGTTGGTCTAACTTGAGGCGGATCCGGACGTACTGTGGACTATCTACGGAGGGACGACATTTGGAGTCCTAAAGGCTTGTTCTTGTTCGGTTCGGGCGCAGCTAGGGAGGGCACGCTACAAAGTGTATGCTCCTAAATTATGCTAAATGATTATGTGTAAATAATATGTTTTCTGGCATTAAGGTTTTTCCGCATGGTTTATGTTTTGTCATATGTATCATAACCTATCAGTGGTATCACGAGCCTCTTATTATTTTCATAATCTAATTGCACGAACATGGTTAAATTATACAAATTTGCAAGAAATTAAAAGGGGTGATTAATTTTCGTAATTGTTAATTAATTTCAAATTGCGTTTATTTAATTATATGTACGCAGTTTTTCGGCAGAATATTCGTTACTCAACCAAATTGAGTGATTTTTGAGTCAATTCCGCATGTAAAAGTTATTCTAAAATTTTGACAAAAATAATTATTTTTGGCCGAAACCCAGAATATCCAAATTCGAAGCCTAACTATGACTTTTCGGAGGTTTTAGTTTTTCGAACGCAAAAGTTTGTAAATTTAAGATGTTAAATTAAATATTTGCGATTTTTGTTGATAAATCTTGAATTTTTGATTCACCTACTGTATATGTTTAACAAGTTTGAATGCCTAGCCTTGTTAATTATGCAATCTAATTTGTAATTATGATTAATTTGTTGAAAATTTGAATAATTTAGAATTAATTTGATTTTCATAATTAATTAATAATTTAATTAGATACCTATGATTAAAAACCACCATAAAAATTGTAAATTTGTGTTAAATTTTAAATTTTTATGACCTCGACTTGAATCCATGTTAATCGGAAATCAATTAATTAATAAATTTTCGATTTTTCGCCCTAAAATTATGAAATTAATATGATTTATTAATTTGTCATTAATTTTGAAAATAAAATTTTTAATTTTTATGCGATTCGCTCATATAACTTGCACGCAAAAAGCAATGGACACTACGTGTTACCCTTAAGGGGTGTTGTATAGTCCGGGAATGCGACGACGAGCAAGGGAGCTCGTCGCCCATGCGGTACGAATGCAGCGAGCAAGGCTATGGTGCACGAGCACAAGGCAGCAGCCCTGCCTTGTGTCGTGTGCTATGTGCAATGGGCGAGTGGGAAAGGGCGAGAGCAAGGCAGTGACAGTCGCGTGTGGGCAGCAAACGAACTGCGCCACGACGCAACTGCCTCGCGCAACGTGCGAAGCCTCGCGCGCAGCGAGCGCAAGCTCGCGTGCGACGAGCGCTACGCCCAGCGACGAATGCTCGCGCGCAGCGAGCGCTTGCTCGCAAGCTACGAGCACAGCCTCGAGCAGCGAGCGCAAGCTCGTGTGCATCGAGGGCAGGCGCGCGCGGCGAGCCAGAGGTCAAGCGTGCCTCGAGGCGCCTTGTGATGGTGTGCAGCGATGGATGCGACGCAGCACATTGGCCAGCGAAGGCTGCGTGCGTGTGGCAGCGATCGAAGCCTCGCGCGCAGCGAGCGCTGGCTCGCGTGCTACACCTGCATCGAAGCCTCGCGCGCAGCGAGCGCTGGCTCGCGTGCGACGATCGCTACGCCTGCACGAGAGCTGGCGCGCGCAGCGAGCAGTGGCTAGCGTTCTTCGATGATGCCTTGCGATGGTGTGCAGCGATGGATGCGACGCAGCACATAGGCTGTGCGCACACGGCCAGCGATGGCTGCGTGCGTGTGGCCTATGGCTATGCGTTGTATGGTGATGTTGCGTACCTTGTGTTACGATTAGATCGTTTTAAAATTTTAATTTGAAATTTTCAGTTTATGTAATTTTAATTGATTTTAAAATTAATAATTTAAATTGTTTTCTTGGATTTTAATTTTGAATATTATAATTATAATAAATTTCATTTATTCTAATTATTTTACTAAAATTAAAATCATGAATTAATTTAAATACGACTGAAAATAAATTAAATATGTGGATTCAATTATAAATTTATATGAGCTTTAAATTTTAATTAAATTTGTATGTTTCCGGTTAGACTAGAAATACATTTTTATGTTTAAAATTAGTAAAGCATATGAATTTATTGGTTTAAGTGGGAGCCCTTTTAGTCATAAACTCTTGATTAGGTCTACAAATCCTTAAGGTTAAAACAACTTGATTAGAATTAATAAGGACTGAATAATTTGTAGATTATTGGTGCCCTTGATTAATTGCTGCAAATGTTTATGTGATGCATACAATGTGTTTTAACTAACCAATTATGTGGGCCATTTATGATAATGAATGGGTGAATGGTATATATTGTATATGTACTGTTTTGCAGGTTATGAAGTGACTAGTATGGCCCAAATAGGATAGAAAATATGGTCTGCGTACCATTAATTTGAATGTAATTGGTCTAAAGTACCAAATTTGTTTTTCAAATTAAATATGGTCTGCGTACCATCAAATAGTTGTAATTAGTTTTAATTATAGCTTATCCTATTTTGAGAAAATGGCGCCTCCCACGCTGAAATTCAAGACGAAGTTTCCATTTTCCAGATGGACTTTGAAGTTGAAGCTTCAAGATGAAGTCGGGCCATACTAGATCACATTTATCTTATGCATGCTTTAAGTTATTTATTGCTTTAAATATGTCTTAAATATGCATAAGATCAAAGCTTGATTATGTTGCATGATTAAGGATTTTAGTTCACTTAAAATCTAACAACCATAGTAAGAGCCTTAAGTTCCAAACTTAAAAATTGAGTTAAAAGGTGCCATGCCAAAATAACACTTACTTGGATATGCTTTACATCGATCTTAGTAATAGTTTTCCGCCATAGAGAGGTGTTACTTGTCGATACTAAAGGGGTAAGGTACACAAATAATTGTGAGTACATGTTAGTTTTGGTGAAACTCAACGATATAAGTAAGGAGTCCTTTTATGTCGTGGCAAAATCGATAGGTTTACCTAATAAGTTCTTAGACGTACCTATCAACCAAGAGTAGTTTCTAGACTATTAGCAAAAGGTTTTTGCTTACCTAAAATGTTTTAGAATTGAGTCAAAATACATAATGTGCTTAATTCTTCAATGGTTTTAGGGTCTTGGAATCATTTTATTCACACCGGCCGGAACAATAAAATCGAATAAAATGCTAATAACTTGTTTGAATTGCATGAATGCTTTAATTTTCAAGTTATTACTCATGATAAATGTTTAGACTTTGCATGCTTCAATGTATGTTTTAATTATTGTTTATAATTAAATATCTTGCACTGCAATAAATCCTTTTAGAAAGGTAACAGTAAATTTCCTTGATTGGTAATGAATCCAAGAACGATTCACGGAAATGAGAGAAAATGAGCAATTTAAATGTACGTTTCTTTTAATGACTTTTATGGTTGTTTTCGAGTATCAAAATCGAATGGCAAACCGATTGGTGCTTGTGAATTCAAATACAATGTAGTTTTGAGATCATAAAGCATTGAGTTTACACACTCAGCTTTACCAATGGTTAACAACCTAATATCTTTGTCCATTTAATTCTCGAATGAGTCTAGTCCCTAGACATTCGAATAGATCGATGCTTAGAGAACTTTAGAAGCTTCTGGTAAGATCATCTAGTTGAAACAGAATATTCAACATAAATTAAATGGTAAGAACCTTGTTGGAGTGACATTGGACATGTCTAACAAAGTATAAAAGTCAACACTAAAGAATTCAATTCTTAAGACTATAAAAGGTACAAGAAATAGGAAAACGAGGAACAAATGAAAGGAATTTACGATTCCGTTTCTACCTATAAGTTTATGTTTTAAGAGAAGTGACCTAGCAATCAAACTTCCTTGGTATCATATACCGCTTGAGGTTCTTACTTCGGTAATAACTCAAACAATGGAAGCTAGGATACACTAATGACCTACAAGTGGGAAATGAAGCATGGCAATGCTACATTAGTTGTAGGGTCATCTAGTTTGTTTTAAGTCCTTTCAAAGGCTGGAACTTAATGGCTATTTTGTTCCATAATCAACATACCTAAATTTCTGTTTTCAAACACAGAAAGACTCACATTCAAGAAAAACAAAAACAATGTTTGTTTGTTTATTTGAATGAAATGGTCAATTACAGGTTGAGTCAATATGCTTGATTAAAACAAACAACTCTTTAAAGAACTTTACTAGGTTCAAATCAACCCCTTGATTTGAGTTCCACTAATCTTTGGCATTGTTTCTTAGACCATATCAACAAGTTAACATTCAAAAGCTCTATTATGATGGACTTTTGAAAGTTCATTGATTTCTAGACCAATTTAAGACGACTAGTCTTACTTGTTGAAAGTAACAAAAGATATGAACTATTGTTAGAACGCCTAACAATAGAGTTCAAAGCTAAAGAAAGATTTTATGACTTTATTATTTCACATGGATTTGAGTGAATATAGGTTTATTTACTCAAATGTGATATAAGTTGAATCTGTTTGGCTAGTTCAAAGATTCAGAAGTATAAAATCCACTTGGCAAGAAATCATAAAGATCTAGGTTAGATCATGTTGATGATTACTTGAGACCAAATATGATCATCAATGATTGTGTGTTGTAATTTCACAATCTAGGTCCATAAAATATGGCATATCTTAGTTGGAATAATCGAAGTCAATTAGTACTTGATTCGATTAATGATGAATCATAAAGACTTTTCCTATAATTTCTAAAACAAAATGCTCAACTACCACCAAACTAAACCAAATTCGTCAAAGCTATTGAAAAGTAATTTCAGAATAACTTTTCATAAAATATATCTAGAGAGTTGCAAAACTCAGTGGGAGCTTAGTGTTTGTCATTCGACAAACTAAGGCCCAAGTATAGATATATGTTTCATTGTGATTTATTTAAATGAGACACAAGGGTATTGTTTCTACCACGAATTTTTGAGAACATAATGTTTGTTTGCTCGAAATAATGTCCTTTTGGAGATTCGTTTCCAAAATGACAAGTGGGAGAAAATAGACCTCGAAAGTTTTCGAGGCGAACAACAAACATAAACGGACATTCCGGAGGCTTTTCGAAGTGCTTCAGAAAATCCAAACTTATTCTTTAAGGACTTTAGAAGTGGCTTTTAAAGAATAGACATCTCTTAGAAGACTTTACAAGTGCTTCAAGGAGAACAGAATATTCAAAGGACTTTCAAGTGGCTATTGATATTCTATTGTTTGATGTTCTATACCCAAGTAGGCATAGAGTTCAAATCACTGAAACTATGAGATTCTTCTATTAGATAGTGAAGAAACATGGAGTTCAGGTCACTGAAACTATGCAATTCTTCTATTAGATAGTGAAGAAACCTACAACTTGCAGTCAAACTATTATCATGTAGATTAATGAGTTTGTGACCTATAAGAAAGCTATGACGAAACCCAGATTCCCTAAAATGGTTAGAGGCCATATATAGACTCGAATGTTTTAAATGGTTAGAGGCCATAAAACATACTCAATGTTTTGATGACAAAATTGAAATTTTGTTGATTTGCAAGAATAGTTTCACACCTATTGGTTGCAAGTTTGTTTTAAGGATAAAAACCATCAAACATGAAATTGTGTTCACACACAAAGCTAGATTAGTTGCTAAAGGTTACAAGCAAATTCACGGCGTGGATTGTGTTGAAACCTCATGCATAATCGTAATGCTCAAGTCTATAAATCAAGCAATGATTGCATATTGGTACATATGGCAATTGGATGACAAAATAATTCCTCAATAAAATGTTGGAATAAACTATGTGCATGGTATGTCATAGGATTTGTGGATCCAAATAAATGCTTGAAAAAGAAAGCTAGCTTATGAAATCTAAGTACAGATTTAAGCAAGCAATTGGGAATTAGAAATGTATTTTAGTGAAGCTAATAAGTATTTTAGTTTCATAAAATGTACATGATTCTTATAGATATATAAGAAGTTTAGTGGGAGTACATAAAAACTTAATTGGTCCTGTGTGTATCACACACATATCTCTCTATTGTGAAATAACATTCAAATGCTAATGACTTAGATTTGAAATTATTCATCAATGATGGACCAAGGCGAAACTTAGTACATACTGGGTATTAAGATCTATTTACAAAGATCTTATATTAATGTTTTGGATTAAGTAATGGCATTTACTAAATCAAACACGAAAGACTCCATAGGATATATTCGACCCATGTGAATAAATCTAAGTAAAGAATGTTTGAACTATGTATAAGCATTTACTAAGTTAAACATCAAAGGATCTAAGTAAGATTCTTAACCTATATTATATGTGGACATGGCAATGTCATAATCATTTGCATAGATACTTACTTTGGGAAGACTAGTATCGGACAGACCTATGAAACTTTACTATAAGAGATGAAAATCTGTCATAAGTAAATTTCATTAAAATTATTAGACATTAAATCCTCAATACCTGAGTGATTTGAGATTACTTGTTTGAGAACTGGTTACTTTGACGTTGACCAACCGTCGCACCGTAAAAGGAGGCTATAAAGGCAATGCTCAGGTAATCACCTATCAAACGAAGTCTAATCTCAAGATTACAAGATTGGGATTATCCTCCCATAAATCGGGATGAGATGCTTAAAAGTTGTAAAAGGCCACTCGGAGAGCTAGAAACTGTGAAATGCATGGCCGTGCTCGGATGAATCATAGGCTATGATTATCTGTTTATTTGATCAGTTGAACTCTGAAACCGAGAAACACCTCTGGACATAATAAGGATGACAACTCTTACCTTATGTTCAAGAACAAGCATCGAGCGACAAAGGAATTAGGTAATGCACACTTGTCCCTAAGGACAAGTGGGAGACTGAAGGAAATAATGCCCTTGGTCCAAGTATGCATTCAATGATAAGTCTAATAAATGCGATTCAGTATTAATTAACAAGTTAATAATTCAGTGAGATCAAGTGAGCTGAATGCCTAGCTAGAGGCCGCTTCAGTTCAAGTGGAATTAATGATATTAATCCACAGCTTACTCTTGACTGAACCCGTAGGGTCACACAAATAGTACGTAAACGGATCAAGTATTTAATGGCATTAAATACTCTATCTATGGATATTCGGAATCGACGGATCTTGGTTTCAGTGGGAGCTGAGATCGTCACAAGCAAGTGAATACTCCGGAAACGATGATATTGCCGGAAACAGAAATATGGATCGCATCGGAAATATAAATATTATCCAAGTCGTGGATGTTGCCGGAAACGGAAACATGGTACGTATCGGAAAATATTATCGGAAATGGAAATATTGCCGGAATCGGAAATATTGTCAGAATCGGAAATATTATCGGAATCGGAAAATAATTCCGGAAACGGAAATATTAAATATTTGTTCGAAACGGAAATTAATTCCGGAATCGGAAATATTAAATATTGTTCGTGTCGGAAATGAATTCCGGAACCGGGAATTTAATCGGAAGCGTATCGTACGAATTAACATCGGACGAGGCCTACCGGACGAAGGCCCAGCACGAAGCCGGGCCATCGCCCAGCAAGCAAGACGCACGCCAACACGCACAGCCCATGGCAGCGCCAGGCCCACCGCAAGGCAGGCCCAGCGCGCCAAGGCGTGGCTGCGTAGCGTGGGCCAAGCGCACGCACGCGTGGGCGCCCTCGTGGCTCCGTGCGTGTGTGTGTTTGTGTCCATGCACAATTCCTAAATCTATTAGGATTTAGTATATGATTAGATTCCTATTCCTAAAAGGATTATTTAATTAATTAGAGTCCTTGTAGGATTCTAAGTTTAATTAAATCGTATCCTACTAGGATTCCAATTCCCTTTCCAAACCTCTATAAATAAGGGCCTAGGGTCATAATTTATGGACATGGGATTGAAGTATTCTAAGGGTAAGTTTTGAAAGAAAAATAAGCCAAACACTTGCAAACACTTAACCGAATTTCCTAGTAACCTTAAGGGCGATTCTAGTTGGTCTAACTTGAGGCGGATCCGGACGTACTGTGGACTATCTACGGAGGGACGACATTTGGAGTCCTAAAGGCTTGTTCTTGTTCGGTTCGGGCGCAGCTAGGGAGGGCACGCTACAAAGTGTATGCTCCTAAATTATGCTAAATGATTATGTGTAAATAATATGTTTCCTGGCATTAAGGTTTTTCCGCATGGTTTATGTTTTGTCATATGTATCATAACCTATCAGGAACTACAATGATATTTTGTTAGAAGGGTGTACCTTCAGTTGTTATGCCAATGATGCCTTCATGGCTGAATTGTTGGGTATTAAGGAGGTACTATCCTGACTGGAAGGCCAAAATTAGCCTATTTGTATTGTTGCTACTAATGATTTAGCATCTTACCAAGAGATTACAGGGCATGAGGGCTGCAACTCGAGGCATACATCACTGATTGATGAGTGCATAGAAAAACTGAAACTGGTGCAAGTCACCTCTCCGATTTTTGAAGATCGAGCAACTAACAGGGTGGCTATCCGTTGGCAAAATCTATGAGATTAATGTTAACTTGCCACCGCAAACTTGTACTTCCTCCGTCTTTTAATACTCGCAACGTTTATTAGTTTCACGCATGCCAATGTACAACGTTGATCATTTATATCTTAAATTCTCTTTACGCAAAAATTATAAAAAGTTGATATTTTGAAAATACACATTAAGACGAATCTAACAAGATCCCACATGACTATGTTTTATCTTATACAAAAAATACTAAGAATAGTCAAAGTAGATTATATGAATAGTGGCAAAAGTCCAAACGTTGCGAGTATTAAAAGACGGAGGAAGTATTTTTCAGTCCTCTCCCCCGAATTGTATTAAGCTTCTTAGTGATGACACTAATTTCTTTTCATTGGGTGCTTATGGGTCTAAGCGATGTTTCGCTAAACTCATCAACCTACTCTGTTGTAAAGTGTAAACTCTTTGACTAGAAACAATTCTATGCCTCTGATTTAATCCTAGTTCTACTTTGGTTCAAAAAAAGAAAATTCAACTTACTATTTTCCATCTACACGTCTCACTTCATATACTCTCTCGCTCCAACTCCATTTATTCTCAATATAGCCTACTGTTAGTAACCATAACTTTAACAAAACTATCATGCCTTTCTCCGGTATTTTCCGGCGACTTTGTAAAAATAATCAGTCCCTACTCTTAAACAAGAAGCGAACATAAGTTCCCAGGAAAAGAGATTTTAAATACCTAAATGACTCATTGGCCTTTTGGGATGTCAAAGACCAATGTCTTAAAAAAAACACCTTTGCTTTCAAGAACATTAGAGGCAGAGGAACGTCAAATCAAGAATATTTTTATAAAAGTTGATCCAAGGACTCCTGTAGAATGAGAATGCAATCGATAATCAAGTCACTTGTCTCACTACAGATTACCATTGAACTTATTCTCCATGGTCTCAAATATCAGTTTTCAGCTGAAAACATGCAACTATAAGTAAACTTTAATTAACTATGTAAATTAAATGAACATAATTATACAGAGACCAAATTCTAAAGGATTAACCGTCAATGAGAAGGAATGTACTGTAACATCAAGAGTAACAGAAACCGAACTGCTCAAAACATTTGCTTGTGAGTTGTGAGGCTAAAAAAAGGTCACAAAACCTATAGCTACAAAATCTTTACAGACTCTTCAGAGAAGTGCTGAACTGGTTCTTCGTAGTTGATACTTGGGTTCAACAGCCACTTCCCCAGGAAGACGGCTCTCCAATTCCTGTAATGGAAATCAAACGACTAAGACAGCCAGAACTACCAAAAATAAAGAGCACAAGTAAATGGAGAAGACAAGTAAGAGGAAACCTACAGTTGCTACAAACAGAAACATCAGAAAATAGATAGTGAATGTCTGAAAGATAAATAAATTTTAAATGAAAGAAAACCAAACCGAAATAATTTAACTAGATTCTTTCTCTATAACCGAACTATAGTCTCTCAAAATTTAATCACTAAATACAGATTAACAGAGTAGTAAACACCACAAACTATTAAAAAACATAGCTTCATACATTTATAGACGAATTTTCCCTTTTCTCCATTGCCCAATCGCCACTTTATTTAGGGAAGTGGTAAAATAAATGCTTATCCAGATTTTGGATCTTTTTACTTCTTCCGGAGGTTGATAAAAAAAGAAAGACTTTTCTTTGTTTTCTTGGAAGAAGAGGGGAGGGGGATTTATCGCTTGCCTTCATATACTGAAGCATATGCAAAGAGAACTAGAAAATTAATGCATATACAAAGGATATTCTGCCCAAGTGCTGGCAAAAATTGAAAAACACAAAAGTTTAGCTATATTGAAACAGTGGGGTGAAGGTGTAGAGCAATTAGCAGTTATTATGTTCAGTAGCATCCAATATTTGAGGCCACAATCACAGGAGATTCGACAGTGAAATATGCATACACTGTCAGATAAGACCTTATGGCCTGGACGGAAAGTATGATAAAATTTGCCACTTACTACTAGATTTATATCATGCAAAACCATAGTTTAGTTCTCCCTGTCAGGAGTATTATAGTCTAACCAAAACAATCCACAGAAAAGCAAATGCTCAACCAAATAAACACCAGCCAAGCAGAAAGGTAACAAAAGGATTGTAATAGATAAACCAACATGTTACATGTCTATGCTCTCCTGTTTCATTTTGAACCATACAAATACGTAAAAACAGTAACCGAGCACGACAGTTTATCAGCCAAGGTGTTTCTCCTGTGCCTTACTATGAGATTCACTGCAGAATAGTGTTACCAATATAGTTTCAGTCCATGCTCAACCATATGACACAAAAACGCGCACACACTCCCATATGCAAGTATGCATAAATAACAATCACACCCATTTACACCAAAATAAATTATGAAACAAAACCAGAGACGTGATATTTCACATGAAAATTTGATAGAACTTGCATCAGAAAATTAAGTTGCAACAACGCCATGAATGTGATTAACGAAAATACACATTTTTCAATGAAAACTTGGATGACTTACAAACTTTTACAGTCAAAATTAGCCAGAAAGTTATGTCCCCAACACTTAAGCAGCATATTATATGGCAGCAAAGAACTGCAGTTAACATGGACCATCAACAGAGTAACTAGTCACATTCTACTGTTGCATTATTACACCTTCTAATTATAGTACCTTATAAAATTTCATAATAAATTAAGGTTTCCTAAACATTTCTTTGGCCCTATCTTGAAATAATAATTACTCATTTGTTCACCCTCAAGTCCTCAACCCATCAAATTCTACAACTCATCCACCAGCCCCTCTTTTCAAGAGTACATACAAGAAGGGTTCTGTGGTCTCTGAATACATAAATCGGTCTTACAAAACGTAGATGAATGACATCTTACGAAACCTCATCCTGAATTTCAGACAACTGCTCAAGGATTGGACAAGATTTCAAGATATCCTATTACGCAACAATAGCATAGGAGTTGTATACTGATACTAAGGGAGTAAGGGGCTGTTTGGTTGGGGGGAATCGAGAAAGGGAAAGGGAACTAGAACCCAGTTTCCCTAGTAGTTATTTGGTACGCGTTTTTTAATTTCTTTTTCCCCTTTTTCATTTTGGAATTCACCAAAAACCCTCTAATCTGATTCTCTAGTCTAACCTGGGACTTGAGGTTTCTCCATTTACTTTTACACACACAATGACAATAGTCACCATCTTCAACCTTCACCTCACTGACATCACCGCACCACCAGCCCCTAACACCCTTACGCCTTAGCCCTCAGCCCTAGCCACCAACACCAACCACTTCATAACCATTTAACCACCAAACCTCACAAACCATCTACCACGATCATTGGAACTTTGAGAAAGATGAGGAGTTATTCAAATAAGATACAGATTTAAACATTAACAACGTGGTATATGGCTTTAATGGTCAATTCGACCATGAAATGGTGGGATTAGACCACAAAAGATCTCATCCATGGTGAAAAGTCGAAGGAAAGAAGTGGAGATGTGATTGTTGTGGAGGTGGGGCAGAGGCGGGACGGTAGCTGGTTGTGCGGCCCGAGTTAGAGATGGAGGAGCAATTTATGGTGGTTGGTCTGGGATTTGGTTGGCCGTAGAAGATAATAATTGAACCTGACATGCTTTTACACCAAACGCATATTAAGTGGTCTGAAGCCCTTTCCTTGCCGAACCAAACATGCAAGGGAATCAGGGGGTGAATCATTTATTTCCTTTTCTTTCTCTTCGCATGAACCAAACAGCCCCTAAGTTATGCTGGAAGCAGTAAATCATTGCTATCTGGTGACTGGGAAGCACCCAAAAAAAAAAAAGAGAAGTACCTAAATTTAATTAGATAGAAAAAAGAACTAATGGCTTGAAAGATCATACCTAAAGATTTCTATATCAGAAAAGTTAATCAAAAACTAGCTAACCAGATATTTTCATTACTTTTACAAAATAATTTCACGTGATGAGCCATATAACATAGCCATCAATCATCATTGTCGTATTGCAACCTTCAGTTCATGAACTCAAGACACGAAAACAGCCTCAACGGTAAGTTGTGCATGCTGTGTATATGAGAACTTCTATTTGTTACTTTACCCCCCGTTAGTTCTCACTAGCCCCACCTTATCCTTATGTATGCTTCAAAAATTACTACAATGAGAGAGGTCCCAAGTGATTCACCCATCCATACCCTAGAATCATCCACTTCTGTAAAATGAAAAGCCCAAACCTTGAACAAACATAAAATAAGCTTCTCTATCTCCTTGTCATTGGCGGCCTTCGTAATTGTAAATCCCAAGTCCAAGCATTACAAAAGTAGACAAGGAAGCATCATACATCTAGGATAAATGGATAAAATGAGAAAATTGGGAAACAAAAAGGGATCAAATTTTTTTATTCATTTATAATTGAACAAAAGCGAGGTATTGATTTGTCCCCTGGACTGGACTTATTATGATTCCGGTACTGCTGCCATTTCCAAATATCCTCCTAAGAATTCAATGCAACAAACATCTCCTATCCTAAATTGGGCTAACAGGAACAAGATAAAGGCACATGAGATATAAAATTATCTGGACAATCGTGATTAGCTATTGTAGTACAAGTACTTTAGAGGCCTGGAGCATCCTAGCCATTTCATCACAATTGCGCTTGATGACACAATACGTAGAAATACATGTTCATGAGGAACACACCACAACCACCTTCTCGTAAGAGTACTATTTGAGACAAAAATCTCCAAATGCCAAACCTTATTTTTGCTTTCAGTCCACACACCAAATCTCACCTGAAGGTGCAATAGCCATAAGTCCTACAGTGAGGACCCACATCACCCCAAGGACAATAAAATAGCAGCATACTCAATGAGTAGATTATTGAATCCAAATTTTAAAAGTTCACATGTTCTCATGATCTGGAACAAGAACATCCTACATCGATTGCTCTCTTCACGCAACAAGCCCTCATCTTTGTCACTAAGCAAGTCAACTTCATGCTCCACTCTCCTCAAATTTATCTCAAACTCACAATACAATTCGCCTAATAAGATTCATACATAAGATCAAACAAAAGATAAGCAAGCACAGTAGAAAGCACTTCACTGATAGACAAATAACCTACCCCTGTTCGCCCTCTAAAACAGACCCAATTGCCAAACAAGCAAATTTCACCTACTAGACCTTTAGCCACTACCACATATGGTAGCAACACAACCTTGAAAATTTGGCAACACTACAATATACCCTCCAAATAAAATCGCCTGAGAAGATCAAAAGCACTCAGCGCATCCTTCAGTCTGTAGCAACATTGAGCTGAAAACCAAACCCTCACAAGGTCTATGCACGCAACTCTCCCCCAGAGAATCCCCCTCCTTTAGCTTCGCTCTAGCAATTGTAAACCCCAAACCAAACTAATAAGGCTTGTGATCTCCTCTAACAAAACATAGGCCACAGAAACTCCAACCTCATTACACATAGGTCACTAGTGCTTCTCAAACCAAAAACAAAAAAAAAAATCACTTAAAAGCTCCTTGCCGACAAAAATATAGCTCTCTCGTGAAGACCCATGTGAATAGCCAGAAAGAAAAAGAACTTGACATTGCGTCTGAACTTCAACGATTCCATACATAGGTTGCCAAATTATTCTGCTAGAAAAGACAGGTTCCTGTTGGTTCAATAGCTCCAGTGATGGCGTCGATTGCTTCCCATTAGCTTCCTCTCGTTGTATCTTAGGAGTTAGCTTTTCAACTTAATTAACAGAGGATGAAGCCATACTGTGAAATGATAGAAATATGCCCTTTTCAAATCAATGTACAAACATGCTGCAAGTGAAATCTTGGCCCCCTTTTGTACGTTATGTAGGCCTACTCCTTTCCCCAGTTGCAAAGAATTCTCCTCTTCCCCACAGAATTTGAGGTCTCAAGTTTTTCCCAGAAACTATACAGATGCCAATAATTTATTTTCTCAGTATTCGAAATATGTTTAACAATATGGAGAAAATTTCCCCCTTCCCAAATGTTTTCAAAATCGTCCATAACTAACCTGTTCCAGCCTCTATCTTGCAAAGATGGATGGCCATAACCAACAAATAAAGTAGAAACTTCCTCCTGATCTAAAGCCTAGAAAATCCAGCATCTAGAGGCTTTAAAATTATCTTCCTACATGTTATATCACCTCATGAACTCACAATCTAAAAGGAGAGAAATCTCTCCCTATGGTTGGTCCTTGACAACAAAAACAAGCAAATAATTTTCCCCACGAGATGCTCGTGACCTCACAGCCTCAATAACTACTTTCTTCAAAGGGATACCACTCCTCTACCATCAAAATCATCTTTAGATCCAAAACAAACATTTTGTTTCGTAAAATAAAAGGATGTTATCACTTTACCAAGACAAACATTGTTAACTCTATAGAAATGCTCTGTTTTCTTACATATTACCTCATAAACAAAATAATACTCCCTCCCTTCCTAAGTACTCGTAGCACTTGCCACTTTAGACCGTTTCTGAATACTTGGAACACTTGTTATTTTGGCGTGAGAGCTGAGACCACTAATTCTTTATTGTTTCTCACTCTCACTAACCTCACTTGTACGAATTCCTTATTGTTTCTCGCTCACTAACCCCACTTACACCGATTCTTTATTATTTCTCTCTTCCACAAACAATAAAAAAATACCACCATTAACTCAATTTGCACATTAGTTTATTCATTTCCACATATTACCCACAAGCCTTCCTAAAACCACGTGCAAACACAAGAATTGTAAGTATTGAGGAACGACGGGAGTATACTAATATTGAGACAAAAAAACTTTCAAGTCAATCAACTACTAGGCCCATAACATACATACGTCGTGACATACATCGAAAATCTCTCTCCCTCTTTAACTCTTATCTCAAATTCATAACAAATTAAGAACACAATTCTTCTGGGATCACAAGCACCTTAAGTATGGTGTTGACATCTTGGATTTGAAATAAGAAATTATTATCTAATCCCCACAATTAGATAAATCAGAATATAGCAATATATAAAAAGTTCAAGTGTATATCAGCATTCTTAGCATCTAAAAGACTAAAACTATAGGTAAATCTTGGTTACAGTTAAATGCAGGAGAGCTGTTGGTTTCAGATTCAAGGTCTGTCCAACAAAAACTACCTCTTTCCTATTGCACCAAGGATGTAGGTTGACCCCCTTATACCGATACCACATGTGAGCCACAGAACACATCCAAGTAAAAAAAGACACGAACAGCACTTTCCTACCATATGGTAGTACTAAGGAGCATCTATAGGATCTAGAGTAAAACAACCAAGCTAACAACGGCAGAATGATAAAAATACAGACCAAAAGATTATTTAGGAGGCTTCACTAGCATTATGGGCACTTCACATCAAAACATAATGCTTAATTAATCCTGAATGTGCAAGGGCTGTACCATTGCTCACTCACTGTATAGCAACAGATGGTCTTGTACCTTGATCCCCTGATGACGAGAGAGTCCTACAGGACAAATATTTCATCGCGAGGTATTACATAAAGTAATTTAGAAGCTGCTGGCTAGAAGACTCAAAAAAACATTTTACTTGGTTTGATTAGTCAGGTTTAGGAGCTTTTGCTGAAGGGAGACAGATTGGAGACAAAACAATCAAGGGTAACGAATACATGAAGTATTATGTTTGTAAAAGCATTTATGGCATAACCACAAATGCAAGTGGACCTCAGAAATGATTCTATGCCATAACATCAGTAACATTATTTTCTTTTTCCTGTAACAAAAAATTAAAGAAGAAGGAACAAGACCAGAAGACGAGAATCCTCACAAATAACCCCTAGAGAGACCTAACACTAACACTTGTCAAGAAAACCCTTCTAAGACCACCCTCATAATGAGCAGAAGACTTCAAAATTTGTAATTCCCTATTCCAATTATTCTGCTTCAGCTGGACAAGTCTCAACCACATTCCCAGGGAGGTTCTTTACACTCACCAGCCTTCATATACCAAACTACCGAAGACATGCATCACCCAATAAATCCACCAAACTAAGCTAAAACATTGCCAGTTCGCCATCTTGAGTCTGTGAATCATTCTCACCAATTGCTAAACCTTGAGGCAGTCTAACATTGTTAGCAATGACTAGACTTCCTGACGAACCTGATTAGTACAAATTCCACTTATAACAGAACATCATCATGAATCGTTTGGACTCTATCAACTATATAGACTGAGTATCTAAGACATGAATTAGCGTAGCATCTCTTTGAGCAGGCCATCATCACCATCGGGACACCCCATACAAAGAATAATCATCAAATTGCACAGTTCCAATTTCCAAATTACGGACCCACATCATCTACACCCTTACGGCCTTACCTCAAGAAAAGCTTGCCTGAATTTGGTGCAAGTATCTGCCTCAAAAAGGAACCATTAGAGATTTATTCGAAAAACAGGATCAGGACTTGTCACCAGCATTCAATAAAATAAGTCTATAGAAGCAAACTACATGCTTGAAATAAGCAAGCATGGACTAAGATCTCACGGTATCCATCATCTGAACAAGAGATAGTATGTACATTTGGTTTATGATACACAAAAGGCAGCCCGTTCAAGACCGCTTGCTGGAGGAGGGAATTCGGCTTAAGTCAAGTTTTTGCATGTTGTCTGAGAAACTAGCGGTGTGACCTCTGGAAAGTCGTGTGTATGTGCCTATGTGGTATGTTTGGAGATCCCCGTGTTAATTTCAGCAGATAGAAGATTATTAATTGGTCATGCAATCATATCAAGGGAACAAAGCCAAAGGTTCTGACTGTGGAAGCAGGCTTAGCTGCAGCTGTCCAGTTGGAATGAAATGAGAGGAACAGTCTTGTGTACCAGAGTGTTAGAAAGATTATCAGAGTTATAGAGGAAATATAGATTTTATTCCCAGTTTATGTACGGGTGTCTGAAATTTGGAACATGGCATTCAGTATTTCAGTATTTCTTTTATTCTGCTTAATTCTATATTTGGAATGACTCTTCTAAAAGTTCCAAAAAGGGAAAGTCTGGACATATAATGGTGAACCCCTTGCTACATAAAGGAAACATCAAAAGAGGAAGAAAAAGCAATTTCACTAATACCAGATGCAATACGGTATATAATTCAAGTAGGATTAAATAACATAACTTAGACTATTCCTCTAGCGAGCGGATTATTGAGCAAAGATTAAGGAGAACTGTGAAAATTTCGGAGAACCAGTTTGGATTTATGCGTGGGAGATCGACTATGGAGGCCATCCATCTTATAAGGCCATCCATTTTCATTGATTTGGAGAAGGCGTATGATAAGGTACCGAGAGAAATTCTTTGGTGGGCATTAAATAGGAAAGGAGTTCCGAGGAAGTATATTGATATCATCAAGGACATGTATGAGGGAGCTAGCACGAGTGTGCGTACTAGTGTTGGTAAGACCGAAAAAATTCTCCATTACGATTGGAGTGCATCAACGTTCCGCACTTAGCCCGTTTCTTTTTGCTATTGTCATGGATGAATTGACAAGGTCAATTCAAGATGGTGTACCATGGTGCATGATGTTTACAGATGATATTGTGTTGATTGATGAAACAAAAAAAGGAGTGGAAAGTAAGTTGGAGTTATGGAGACAAACTTTGGAATCTCGGGATTTTAGGCTGAGTAGAAACAAGACGGAATATATGGAGTGTAAGTTTAGTGGAGTCCAAGACAGTGAGACAGGGGCGATTACCTTAGATGGGAAAATTGTCCAAGGTTCTGAAATGTTCCGTTATTTAGGATCCATTATCTAAAAGGATGAGGAATTGGATGGTGATGTGGCTCATAGAATAAAAGCAGGTTGGTTGAAGTGGAAAAGTGTCATGGGGTTCCTATGTGATCCAGGCATGCCCCAAAGATTGAAGGAAAAATTTTATCGCACGACAATTTTACCGGCGTTGTTATACGGCACGAAATGCTGGGCAGTGAAACATTGCCATGTGCATAAGATAAATGTGGCGGAGATGCGCATGTTACGTTGGATGTGTGGGCATACAAGAAAGGATCGTTTGAGGAATGAGATTATTAGGAAAAAAGTAGGGGTTGCACTGATTGAGTTTAAGATGATAGAAAATCGTTTAAGATGGTTTGGGTATGTAAGCAGAATATCAAGTGATGCCGCGGTTATGAGGCTAGAAGAGTGACAAAGTGATAGAATTGCAAAGGGTAGGGGAAGACCTAAGAAAACTTGGAAGAAGGTGATTGAGCATGATATGAGCCTCCTTGAGATTGAGGAGAATATGGCGTTGGATAGGACATAGTGGAGGGAGAGAATATATGTCGATGACTTCATTTGACTTATAAATCTTCCACTTTTTATTTTTATTTTATTTTATTTTTTAAAAAATGCTATTTCGAAATGTGCTTATTTTACTTAGGAAAATTTCAAAATTACCACCTTATAAAGTCCACCTTTTCAAATTTACCACCTAATAAAATTTTAATTTAAAATTACCACCTTATAAAATCGCAAACCTTCAAAGTTACCACCTATTAACGGATTTTGGCAATTTTTTTGTTAACGGATGGTAACTTTAAAGGTTTGTGATTTTATAAGGTGGTAATTTTAAACCCAAAAGTGAAAATTTTGGAGGAAAAACATAAATAAACCCAAAAGTGGTAACTTTGAAGGTTTGTGATTTTATAAGGTGGTAATTTTAAATTAAAATTTTATAAGGTGGTAAGTTTGTAAAAGTGGACTTTGTAAGGTGGTAATTTTGAAAAATTCTTTTTACTTATATCTATTTTAAACTTTATTTATTTTTATTATCTCTTATAATATTTTTTTTGTAATATATGTATATTTTCCTCTTATCTTACTTTCATTAATTCTACTTTCTTCCTCTTCATTGTTTATTCTTTTAACTTCCCGCTCATTTCTGGTTTGTTATGGTCACAATGACGATCTCCTATGACGATTCATGTTAGCCGACCCCGAATCATTTTGGGACTAAGGCTTTGTTGTTGTTGTAGACTATTCCTCTAGCGCTTATTATAAAGATAAACAATGAGGACACAATGACGATTCATGTTAGCCGACCCCAAATCATTTTGGGGCTAAGGCTTTGTTGTTGTTGCAGACTATTCCTCTAGCGCTCATTATAAAGATAAACAATGAGAAATTTTATTCAGTGAAGTTATTATACTAAACTTTTTGACATGAATTCTTCGAACAGCCAAATCTTATACATTACAAACACAAAATAGAGTCATTCGACATAACAAACATAAAATTATAAGTAAAGCAAGTTATACGATTGACAAATAGATGATACAAAAAAGATGTAGAAAGAAAGGAAATCATCCATCAGAGAAGACAACAACAGTACCATACTAGGAGAGTTCAAAGTTCAAGAATCACTAGTACCTTGTCTTTCTTGAGCCTCATGTTTTGCTCCTCGAGAAGTGAAACCTTGGTGACCAATTCATTGTGGTAAGCCTGTATATATTTAGAGATACAACAAAATGAAGGTTCATTAAAATCGACAGTGTGGCACGATTATATTTCAATACAGAACAAGAATAACTTTCACGGTTATACTTCAATACAGAACAAGAAAACACCTGTTTTCTGGCACGAGAACGAGCAGCCGATTCCCTATTTTTAATTTTCCTCTTCAGCCTCTTTTCAAAACCTCTTTCCATTGTACCCGGATTATCCCTTTTCCGCTCAAACGTATCAGATAATCCACGAATTGAAGGAGCCGGAGATAAACCCATTTGCTGTGAGAAACATCGTACAGTAGCATCCATATCCAAAGGCAAAGGCAAAGGCAAAGGCATTACAGGATCTAAAGCAGATTCATCAATGGCTTCCGCTTTTGCTAAGAAGTCCTCTAAAGTCATTTCACCTATTGAAGGCTCTCTCTTCACTCCTTGACTACTACTACTAGTACTCTTAATCCTATCCTCTTGCTGTATCTCTCTCCACACATCATCAACAACCTTCTCACTAGCTGTCCTCGACAATTGTAGGCTCCCCTGACTTTGTAACGACTTAATTGAAGAACCATCATTTCTTCTTTTGATTCCGGAAGGCTGATGGATTTCAGGGTTCCAATCATTTTTAATAAACTCATCAATATTCATGATTTCCTATTCACGCCTAAAACACCAAATTACTCTCATCTAGCTTCTGGATATACCGGGAATTTTGTACACTAGACTGTTCAGTTTGCAATGCAGAAAATTGAGAACCCCTCTAACAACACCTAGGTGCAATTCCCCCATTCACTTACCCCATCAAACCTATCATCATAAAGGTCAACAAAAACCCTAAAATCATGAAAATAATTACATAAACAACACAATAATTTAGTGTTAAACCTCTGATAGTAGCTTTCCACAACTCCCCAGTTCATCTGCAACATATAAACCAGTGTATAATATAATACTCATCCGAATATCAATTAATTATCCAGTTTTTTAAAAAAAAAACTTTAAATTATATTACAGATTAACAAAAACAAACCGAGAAAACCCCATAAGTCATTATGGCTAAAAACACAGTTTCATGTTTCAACTACTAAAAGCTTCTTAATATTTTTGTTTCTATTTCTGGGTTTTTTCAAGAGGTGAAATTTCAAACATAAATTATAGAGAAAAAGACAGATGATTGATTACCTAAAGAAATGGATTAAAAGGGAATCAAAAGAGTGATAGTTGTAGGACGATTGTTAGGTGTTTTCCCAACCGATGAATTCCACGTAGTAGGGAACAAGACTCGAACAAAAAGGGCACTCAATCGTGGCCTATTTTCGAGGAGAGAGACTGCTCAAGTCCTCTTCGTTATGCCGGAGTTTTCTGAAGATAGACTCCCAAGTTGGATTCTTAATTACTCCGTCCGTCCTAGATGATTACTCCATCCGTTCCTAAATAAATGTCACTTAGAGCATCTCTAATGGTAGGCTAATTTGACAATTACCTTGTTATGCCACATAAGATTTCAAGCTATTACATTGTTTAGATAATTTGTGCTTCAATGGCTAACAACTACTCCCTCCGTCTCTTTTTATTTTTTACGTTTTCCTTTTTTGGTGTTTCAAAATGTTCTTTACATTTCCTTTAATATTATCACATATATGATTTAATATTCTATCAAAATTTGTACCCAATTATTATATTAACCAATTAAATCAATTGAGTCATTTAATCCCTCACACTTTTCCATAGAGACATTAATTTTTTCTCATTTTCCCCATACCATAATTTTGATAAGAGTTAAAACATTATAAATAAACGTAATTTTCCTCGTTTACATGAAAACTTAGAAGAATCTCAATGCACATTAATTAGTCGTTAAAACGCGTGCAAAATACCAAACGTAAAAAACAAAAAGAGACAGAGGGAGTAGCTTGTTATTTAAATTGGTTCTACTTGTCCCACTTGTCAATTAATTATTTGACCATTTTTTGGAGTTAGTTGTCAAGCAAATTAGCTTGTTTAAGCTAACTAGCTCTTAAGCCGTTCCAAGAACGGGCAATTAGTGGTTGTTAAACTGTCTTTTGAAATTCAATTTTTTTGGAGGGCTGGCTTGTATTTGAGTAGGAATATATGATTTAAAAGAGGTGAGAAATTTGAAAGTTAAAAGAATATACTTTATAAAAATAAATTTAATTAAATGATGAAATTAATATTAAGTATTAAAGAAAGAGATGAAGTGGAAAACGTTGAATACTGATATATGAATTAAAATGGTAAATCGATGTTGAATGGAGAATATGAAGTGGAAAAGGTGCTAGAGTCGTAAAATATAAGAAACAATTGGGAAAAAATGATGAATTAAAAAAGGGGATGTCACATGTCAAAAAATGATGCATGAAAAAAGGGGATGCCACATGTCATCTATAGATTTATGGTTTTGCTTTTTAAATACTAAAGTATAGATTTGCTTGGCCAAGCTAATTTATTACTCTCACTCAAATGGTCTAGCTATTAGCTTGAAACTTTTATAAATTTCAAGCTAGTCCCTAGCTACAACCATTGGAGATGCTCTTATTGGGAACGGCACGAAGCTTAATAAAACTAGATTAGATCCCGTGCACGTACGAATTTTGATCATTTTTTCACAAAATATTAACCGAATATCTCCCAAACTACTGCATAGTTATAACATTTTTTACATACTCGTTTAAATTTATTCATCTAATGTGCATTTTTTTTTTTTGGGCAAGCAAGCGAATGTGCATATTTAAAATGCTAATATGGTAATTTGACTAAAATAATGAGTGATATACTTTTCATTATTAAAATAGAGATTTGACTAAAAGATTACCAATTTAGAATAATTATTATTACGTCGTATCTAGTATTGCCATAATTTATAAACTAAATTTCGTTTCCATACATAAATAGTTTATAAAAAAGGTAAAGAATAAAAATAAAATAAAACTGATACACTCGTTTGGCAAAGTAATTTTTGGCGGGAAAAAATCGCACCAGGAATTGACATGTGTTATTCCTGGTGTCTCTTTTAGTATATAGTAATAGATTGTGAAGTGTCTAAGATGTAATGATTGGGAATATTTTTGTTTTGGGAAAGGAAAATTAGATAATTATTTATTGATAAAGTACAAATAAAAGTGGATGTGGGAATTGAAAAGTGGAAAAGTGTAGAATGTGTAAGTAAAAGTAATCATGATTTATAGAAAAGTGGGAAAAGTGTATGGAAAAAGTGTGAAAAGTATATGGAAAAGTGGAAAAAGTATATGTTCAAAAATAGAAAAGTGACACTTATAAGGGAACGCCAAAAATGGAAAAGTGACACTTATTTAGGAACGGAGGGAGTACTACTCAGTATTTAAAAAAGAGATACACTTTTATGAAACTGGTGTATTTTAAAAAGAGGTACACTTTCCTTAAACGGTTGTATTTCAAAAAGAGATACACATTCTTTTTTTGACATGTTTTGGTCCCCACTTCTAATCTAATCTAATCTAATCTAGGGTGCGTTCTTTTCAACTTATTTGACCTGAACTTATCTGATCTTATCTGAACTTATCTGATCTTATCTGAACTTATCTGATCTGAACTTATCTGAACTTATTGAAACTTATTGGAACTTATCTGAACTTATTGAAACTTATTGGAACTTCTTAAAACTTATTACTAATAATAAATAATAAATAATAAACAATAAATAATTAATAATTAATAATTAATAATAAATGATTAATAATAAATAATTAATAATAAATAATTAATAATTAATAATTAATAATTAATAATTAATAATTAATAATTAATAATTAATAATTAATAATTAATAATTAATAATTAATAATTAATAATTAATAATTAATAATTAATAATTAATAATTAATAATTAATAATTAATAATTAATAATTAATAATTAATAATTAATAATTAATAATTAATAATTAATAATTAATAATTAATAATTAATAATTAATAATTAATAATTAATAATTTATAATTTATAATTTATAATTTATAATTTATAATTTATAATTTATAATTTATAATTTATAATTTATAAATAATAATTAATAACTAATAACTAATAATTAATCATTAATAATTAATAATTAATAACTAATAACTACGGAGTAATAAATAATAAATAATAACTAATAACTAATAACTAATAACTAATAACTAATAACTAATAATTAATAATTAATAATTAATAACTAATAATTAATAATTAATAATTAATAACTAATAATTAATAATTAATAATAAATAATTAATAATTAATAATAAATAATAAATAATAAATAATAAATAATAAATAATAAAATAATAAATAATAAATAATAAATAATAAATAATAAATAATAAATAATAAATAATAAATAATAAATAATAAATAATAAATAATAAATAATAAATAATAAATAATAAATAATAAATAATAAATAATAAATAATAAATAATAAATAATAAATAATAAATAATAAATAATAAATAATAAATAATAAATAATAAATAATAAAAATAAATAATAAATAATAAATAATAAATAATAAATAATAATATTAATATTAATATTAATAATATTAAATAATATTATTATTATTAATATTGGAACTTATTGTAACTTATTGAAACTTATTGAAACTTATCTAAACTTATCGGAACTTATCTGAACTTATTGGAACTTATTGAAACTTATTGAAACTTATTGGAACTTATCTGAACTTATTGGAACTTATTGAAACTTATCTGAACTTATCTGAACTTATTGGACCTGAAACTTATTTATTTAAGGTGAACAGAACGCACCCCTAATCTAATCTATCTAATATATATATCACCAGATCATATATATATATATATATATATATATATATATATATATATATATATATATATATATATATATATATATATAAGATCTGGTGAGAACCACCCCTTAAGATGAGAACTGAGAACTAATCTCAACCGTCGATCAAACCAATCCAACGGCCGAAGATCTACCCGACAAAACGAAAATATTAAGGGTATATTAGTAATTTACCCGCGTTGAATGACCTCCCCCAACTCCCCCAATTTTCAGATTTTCTTTCTCTCTCTTCCTCCATCCTCTACTGTGAACGCTCTCTCTCTCTCTCTCTCTCCCTCCTCCTTTTTCATACTCTCTTCTTCTAACTTCAATGATATTTGTTCTACCTACGGTTCTGGGTTTTGTTTTGCAATTGCTTTTGTTTCCCAGGTAATTCTTCTTCTGATTTTATTTTCGTACAAGTTAAATTAGGTTTTCTCGTTTTTTGATTATGTGCTTGCTTTTCCTGATCTTATGTTTACTTTGTGTCGATGTTGTGTTTACTTTTGATTAGATTGTGTTTACTTTTGCTGATAATGTCTTTAAATTTTTGATTCCTCTAATGCCTTTGCCTTCTTTGCAATTATCCTATTTCAATTCGTCAGGTACGTATTCAATTTTTCAATTTTGTTTCATTTGTCGCTATTTTGATTCCTTCACAATTGTTGAAGTTATGGTTTCAAGAATTCGTTGTTTCGGCCTTTTAATTTGCGATTTGATTAGTAAAATTAGGGATTTTCAAATTTTAATCAAAATTTTGATAGAAAATGATGATTAGGACCTACTGATCCATCATTCATCCAGTCATGAGCTAGTCAAGTGGTTAGCTAGTCTTGTGCTACTAGGTAAGTGTGTGCAGGATGCTTTATTTTTAATCAAAGAAGTGAATTAGTAGTCTCGTTTTGTTTTGTTTTTTTACTAAACTAGTGTTGTTCTATTTGTAGTTTATTAGTCGCGTTTCTTTTGTTTATACAGTGTGATATTGTATGCTATTTATCACAAGTCATCTTTCCTGCAGCTTGGAATTGAAGATTGCAGGCTATGATCTGAGGCAAAACACCAGTTGTTATGTTGTTGATGTATGTTATAATCAGACAGTTGGTAACTGACTAGGTCTGCAATGGTGAACCTTGGCCCTTAGTTGAGTTTCACCTTTGCTATGCTGCTAAATTGTTTGTGCTGCAATTCTATTGGGCATTTCAAGCAGGATGTTGTTTAATGCTTAGTGGTTTTTGAAGGAAATAGTGCCCTTGGTCCAAGTATGCATATAATATTAAGTCTAATAAATGCGGTTCAGTATTAATTAACAAGTTAATAATTCAGTGAGATCAGGTGAGCTGAATGCCTAGCTAGAGGCCGCTTCAGTTCAAGTGGAATTAATTATATTAATCCACAGCTTACTCTTGACTGAACCCGTAGGGTCACACAAATAGTACGTAAACGGATCAAGTATTTAATGGCATTAAATACTCCATCTATGGATATTCGGAATCGACGGATCTTGGTTCCAGTGGGAGCTGAGATCGTCAAAGGCAAGCAAATGAATACTCCGGAAACGATGATATTGCCGGAAACGGAAATATGGATCGTATCGGAAATATAAATATTATCCAAGTCGTAGATGTTGCCGGAAACGGAAACATGGTACGTATCAGAAAATATTAATGGATATGGAAATATTGCCGGAATCGGAAATATTGCCGGAAACGGAAATATTGTCTGAATCGGAAATATTATCGGAATCGGAAAATAACTCCGGAAACGGAAATATTAAATATTTGTTCGAAACGGAAATTAATTCCGGAATCGGAAATGTTAAATATTGTTCGTATCGGAAATGAATTCCGGAATCGGGAAATTAATCGGAAGCGCGTCGTACGAATTAGCATCGGACGAGCTTGCTAGACGAAGGCCCAGCACAAAGCCAGGCCCACGTCCAGCAAGGGAAACGCGCGCCACAACACGCCAGCCCAAGGCTGCGCCAGGCCCACCGCAAGGCAGGCCCAGCGCGCGCCCAAGGCTGCAGCAGTCGTGGGCTTCGTGGCCGCGTGGGCTGCGTCGCTGCTCGGGCTGTGCGCGAGTTCGCATGGCACCCCTCGTGGGCTGATGTGCGTGCGTGTGTGTTTGTGTTCACATACGAAACCTAAAGCGTATAGGATTCATTTAATGATTAAATTCCTAATCCTAAAAGATAAATTAATTAAATAAGAGTTCTACTAGGATTCTAATTTAATTAATTCGTATCCTAGTAGGATTCCAATTCTCTTTCCATACCCCTATAAATATGTGGCCTGGGTTCACAATTTATAACGAGTTTTCAAGTATTCAAAGTGACATTTTTTAGAGCAAAACTTCAGTCATATTATTGCCCTATAACATCCGAAAATACATAGTACCTTAAGGGCGATTCTAGTTGGTCAATCTTAAGGCGGATCTGGACGTGCTGTGGACTATCTACGGAGGGACGACACTTGGAGTCCTAAAGACTTGTTCTTGTTCGGTTCGGGCGCAGCTAGGGAGGGCACGCTACAAAGTGTATGCATCTAAATTATGCTATATGATTATGTGTAAATAATATGCTTTCCTCGCTTTATGGTTTTGAGATTACTTGTTTGAGAACTGGTTACTTTGACGTTGACCAACCGTCGCACCGTAAAAGGAGGCTATAAAGGCAACGCTCAAGTAATCACCTATCAAACGAAGTCTAATCTCAAGATCGCAAGATTGGTATTTTCCTCCCATAAATCGGGATGAGATGCTTAAAAGTTGTACAAGGCCACTCGGAGAGCTAGAAACTGTAAAATGCATGGCCGTGCTCGGATGAATCATAGGCTATGATTATCTGTTAATTTGATCAGTTGAACTCTGAAACCGAGAAACACCTCTGGACATAATAAGGATGACAACTCTTACCTTATGTTCAATAGCAAGCATCGAGCGACAAATGAATTAGGTAATGCACACTTGTCCCTAAGGACAAGTGGGAGACTGAAGGAAATAGTGCCCTTGGTCCAAGTATGCATATAATATTAAGTCTAATAAATGCGGTTCAGTATTAATTAACAAGTTAATAATTCAGTGAGATCAAGTGAGCTGAATGCCTAGCTAGAGGCCGCTTCAGTTCAAGTGGAATTAATTATATTAATCCACAACTTACTCTTGACTGAACCCTTAGGGTCACACAAATAGTACCTAAACGGATCAAGTATTTAATGGCATTAAATACTCCATCTATGGATATTCGGAATCGACGGATCTTGGTTCCAGTGGGAGCTGAAATCGTCAAAGGCAAGCAAATGAATACTCCGGAAACGATGATATTGCCGGAAACGGAAATATGGATCGTATCGGAAATATAAATATTATCCAAGTCGTAGATGTTGCCGGAAACGGAAACATGGTACGTATCAGAAAATATTAATGGAAATATTGCTGGAATCGGAAATATTGTCGGAAACGGAAATATTGTCTGAATCGGAAATATTATCGGAATCGGAAAATAACTCCGGAAACGGAAATATTAAATGGGCTTCGTGGCCGCGTGGGCTGCGTCGCTGCTCGGGCTTTGCGCGCGCGCTTGGCGCCCCTCGTGGGCTGCTATGCGTGCGTGTGTGTTTGTGTTCACATACGAAACCTAAAGCGTATAGGATTCGTTTAATGATTAAATTCCTAATCCTAAAAGATAAATTAATTAAATAAGAGTTCTACTAGGATTCTAATTTAATTAATTCGTATTCTAGTAGGATTCCAATTCTCTTTCCATAACCCTATAAATATGTGGCCTGTGTTCACAATTTATAACGAGTTTTCAAGTATTCAAAGTGACATTTTTTAGAGCAAAAATTCAGTCATATTATTGCCCTATAACAGCCGAAAATACATAGTACCTTAAGGGCGATTCTAGTTGGTCAATCTTAAGGCGGATCCGGACGTGTTGTGGACTATCTACGGAGGGACGACACTTGGATTCCTAAAGACTTGTTCTTGTTCGGTTCGGGCGCAGCTAGGGAGGGCACGCTACAAAGTGTATGCATCTAAATTATGCTATATGATTATGTGTAAATAATATGTTTCCTGGCTTTATGGTTTTTCCGCATGATTTATGTTTATTCATATGTATCATAACCTAACTGTTTTATTTGGAGCTGTTTGTGTCATTTTGGCCTTTGTTGGCCAAAGTTGACTTTGTTGTTTTTGTTTGATTCTTGCTGAGCTTTTTGATGTATCATATCTTGAAGTATGTAGTGATTTCGACGTTTTTCCCTGATGCACCTGCAGTTCCTTTATCCTAGATATAAATTTCTCAAATGTTATCAATTTACATAAAATGCAGTAGTTTATTATGTTGGGTCTTGTGAATGCTTGGTGTTAGGTTATGATACATATGAACAACATAAATCATGCGGAAAAACCTATATGCCAGGATTCATATTAATTGCACATAATCAAATAATTAGTCTAGGATGTATACACTTTGTAGCATGCCCTCCCTAGCTGCGCCCGAACCGAACAAGAACAAGTCTTTAGGACTCCAAGTGTCGTCCCTCCGTAGAAAGTCCACAGCACGTCCGGATCCGCCTTAAGATTGACCAACTAGAATCTCCCTTAAGGTACTCAAGATTTTCGGCTAATATGGGCAATATTATGACTGAAATTTTGCTCTCAAAATGTCACACTGAATACTTGAAAAACTCGTCCTCAAATTGTGAACCTAGGCCACATATTTATAGGGGTATGGAAAGGGAATTGGAATCCTATTAGGATACTAATTAGCTTAATTAGAATTTTATTAAAACTCTTTTAAACTAATTCTATCTATTAGGATTAGGAATTAATCATTGAACGAATCCCATTAGATTTAGGATTTGTATCGAACACAAACGCACACGAGCACGAGCATGCCGCATAGCCCACCCAAGCTTGCGGCCCACGCGAGCAGCGCAGCTCGCAGCCCATTCGTGCGCGCGCCTTGGCCTGCTGGGCCTGGCCTTGCGCTGGGCCTGGCGTGGCCTTGGCTGCGTTGTGTTGGCGCGCTTGGCTTGCTGGACGTGGGCCTGGCTTCGTGCTGGGCCTTCGTCTAGCAAGTCTCGTCCGATGCTAATTCGTACGACGCGCTTCCGATTCATTTCCCGATTCCGAAATTCATTTCCGATACGAACAATATTTAACATTTCCGATTCCGGAATTAATTTCCGTTTCGAACAAATATTTAATATTTCCGTTTCCGGAATTATTTTCCGATTCCAATAATATTTCCGATTCCGACAATATTTCCGTTTCCGGCAATATTTCAGTTTCCGGCAATATTTCCATTTCCGATAATATTTTCCGATATGTACCATGTTTCCGTTTCCGGCAACATCTACGACTTGGATAATATTTATATTTCCGATACGATCCATATTTCCGTTTCCGGCAATATCATCGTTTCCGGAGTATTCATTGTTTGCCTTTGACGATCTTAGCTCCCACTGAAACCAAGATCCGTCGATTCCAAATATCCATAGATGGAGTATTTAATGCCATTAAATACTTGATCCGTTTACGTACTATTTGTGTGACCCTACGGGTTCAATCAAGAGTAAGCTGTGGATTAATATCATTAATTCCACTTGAACTGAAGTGGCCTCTAGCTAGGCATTCAGCTCACTTGATCTCACTGAATTATTAACTTGTTAATTAATACTGAACCGCATTTATTAGACTTAACATTAAATGCATACTCGGACCAAGGGCATTATTTCCTTCAGTCTCCTCACTTGTCCTTAGGGACAAGTGTGCATTTCCTAATTCCTTTGTCTCTCGATGCTTGCTCTTGAACATAAGGTAAGAGTTGTAATCCTTTTTATGTCTAGAGGTGTTTCTCGGTTTCAGAGTTCAACTGATCAAATAAACGGATAATCATAGCCTATGATTCATCTGAGCACGGCCATGCATTTTACAGTTTCTAGCTCTCCGAGTGGCCTTGTACAACTTTTAGCATCTCATCCCGATTTATGGGAGGACAATCCCAATCTTGCGATCTTGAGATTAGACTTCGTTTGATAGGTGTGTACCTGAGCGTTGCCCTTTTTAGCCTCCTTTTACGGTGCGACGGTTGACAACGTCAAAGTAAGCAGTTCTCAAACAAGTAATCTCAAATCACTCAGGTATTGAGGATTTAGTGTCTAATAATTTTAATGAAATTTACTTATGACAGATTTTCATCTCTTACAGTAAAGTTTCATAGGTCTGTCCGATACTAGTCTTCCCAAAGTAAGTATCTATGAAAATGATTACGACATTGCCATGTCCACATAGTTCAAGAAACAAAACTACTAGTCATCTTGCATTCTAGTCGTCTAACGTTTTCTATGCGTCCATCTTTATAGAAAACTCCGACCATGGACCATTTTCAACTTTTGACATTCAAGTTCACTTGATAGACATTTCTTAGTCACAGGACTGGTCCCGACAGTCTATCTTGAATATATCGTCAAATTGAAGGGACTCATCATTTAATACTAAACCAAGATTAAATGGAATATGAAAATACATTTCATATATGATAAATGTTCAACCCTAATGTTTTACAACCATGGGCCTCAAACCCATCTTTAAAACAATTAATGGAATTCAAAGCTATGCTTGATTTCCAGTGCCACCATGTGAGTGTTGTTTCTCACTTGTTGCATAGTTTTAGTTATCATGCTTTGTCAATCTTAATATCCTTTTCATCGAATGTTTTTCGAGATAGGATGATAAGATCTTTTGAGTTTGTTTATTATGTGATCTAGTCTTTCTTACTTCGACAGTGGTTCTACGCATTTTACAATGAAGAACCATCAAGTCAACAGATATGTGATCTTCCCAAGTTCAATGAAGAACCCTTTAATATAAACAACTCTGTTTCATTGCTTCTTAGGCAATAATTACTTTTACTTCAACTGTATAGGTTGTGATGAGTGACATTTATGTCACTCATAGGGTAGTAATTTGAGCATCATTTGAGTCGATTTTGTTATGTTTTTAGCATTTTTTAGTCTTTATTTTTATTAATTTATCATTTTAATTATTTATAGTTTAGTTTAGTGTTTTTAGCTATTTTTTTTAGTTTTTAGATCTTAATTTCGTACTTTATTTTATTTTATTTGTTTTATAATTTTATAATTTAATTACTTTAGTTTTCGATATTAATTTCCTATTTCTATTTATTATTATTACTATTACTATTATTTTTATTTTTATTATTATTTAGTTTCGTTTTTATTTTTATTTAGTTCCCCTTGTCCTTGTTTATTTTTGTGTAGGTGAGTGTTGAAGAATCAAGGAATACAATTTTCAAGGTCCGAATGAATCATGTGGCCTAACTTAGGCTAAAAATGCAACAAAGCTTATCCTACACTGCATTTTGCCTTATCCTACACCACCACTCCATCTCCCTCGTCACTGTAACCACCATACCACCATCACCTCCTCTCCTTTCCATCACCGCACCACCACTGCATCCCCACGCAGCCCAGCTCCACCTTACCACCCATCATACACCACCAAAATCGCACATCAAATGCAACCAAATACAGAGCAAAAACAGAGGATTTGGGTTCGACCGAACCCAAAATTTAGAGTTCCTGCAAAGATCGGGTCCGACCGAACCTCAATGGAGTTCGCCCAAACCGACAAAAGTTTGCCCGAACACCTAATTAGTTCGACCGAACCTGTTTCATCGCTCAAATTGGTACGGAATTAATGAAAGTCACGTGCCGGCTTGCTTTGGTGTTTGTTGGTGGCCTCGATTCACCGCCTTACTGTCAAATTTAACGGCTGCGATTAACTGATGTTGATCGATGATTGATGAGGGTGCTGATGATGACGATTAATGATGGACGATGATGATGGCTAATGAGCTGGGAAGTGCGAACCAGGGAACAACGAAGAAGACGAATTTAGAAAAGGGTCTGAAAGTTTTGGGGGTTTTCTTTTTCTTTTTCTTTTCTTTTTAATTCATTTTATCTTATTTTCTTTTATTTTTGTTGTATTATTTTCTCTGTTTTAATTTTGGGAAGTATAAATAGCTTAGCTCTCATTTTATTTGAACCATGTAAATAATTAGTTTAGTTCTTCTTTCTCTTAGGGTTTAGGGTTTTTCTTGAGTTTAGTTTCTATTTTCTAAGAGTGAGAAAGTGATGAAAAATCATTGAAAATGGAGGATTATTGATAATACAAGAAGATTTGAAGCATTCATTCATCAATCAATGAGAATTTTCTAATCTCTCTCCTTATTTATTGCTTATGTATTGCTTTATTTATCATTTTAATTAGTTTAATTGTTTTTGTTTAGTTTAATGATTCATGTTTAGATTAGTTGTTATTATTGTTTAGAATCATGTTTTTAGTTGTTAATTTCTTTAAATTTCCTATTTTTATGTATATGGAGTAGTGTTTTGTTGGTTAGGGTTTGGGTGAAAACTCAACCATGATTGATTTGGGGATTTGAGTTCGAAATTAGAGATTTTGCATGATTAAATTATTCCATGTTTGAATGTACTCAAGCTTTGTTGCATATGAATTGATCACTTGTGTGTAGCATTGAAATTGGGGTAGTCGGCCTTGGAAAATCAAGGGATTGTGACTTTGTGTTGACTATTTGTGAAGGAAATAATGCCCTTGGTCCAAGTATGCATATAATATTAAGTCTAATAAATGCGGTTCAGTATTAATTAAACAAGTTAATAATTCAGTGAGATCAAGTGAGCTGAATGCCTAGCTAGAGGCCGCTTCAGTTCAAGTGGAATTAATTATAGTAATCCACAGCTTACTCTTGAGTGAACCCGTAGGGTCACACAAATAGTACGTAAACGGATCAAGTATTTAATGGAATTAAATACTCCATCTATGGATATTCGGAATCGACGGATCTTGGTTTCAGTGGGAGTTGAGATCGTCACAAGCAAGAAATGAATACTCCGAAAACGATGATATTGCCGGAAACGGAAATATGGATCGTATCGGAAATATAAATATTATCCAAGTCGTAGATGTTGCCGGAAACGGAAACATGGTACGTATCGGAAAATATTATCGGAAATGGAAATATTGCCGGAATCGGAAATGGAAATATTGCCGGAATCGGAAATATTGCCGGAACCGGAAATATTGTCAGAATCATAAATATTATCGGAATCGGAAAATAGTTCTGGAAACGGAAATATTAAATATTTGTTCGAAACGGAAATTAATTTCGGAATCGGAAATATAAAATATTGTTCGTATCGGAAATGAATTCCGGAACCGGGAATTTAATCATAAGCGTATCGTACGAATAAGCATCGGACGAGGTCTGCCGGACGAAGGCCCAGCACGAAGCCAGGCCATCGCCCAGCAAGCAAAGACGCGCACCAACGCCCAGCCCAAGGCAGCGCCAGTGCCCACCGCAAGGCAGGCCCAGCGCGCCAAGGCAAGGCTGCCCAGCGTGGGCTGCGTGGGCCGAGCGCATGCGTGCGGGCGCCCTCGTGGCTCCGTGCGTGTGTGTGTTTGTGTCCATGCATAATTCCTAAATCTATTAGGATTTGGTGTATGATTAAATTCATATTCCTATTAGGATTATTTAATTAATTAGAGTCCTTGTAGGATTCTAAGTTTAATTAAATCGTATCCTACTAGGATTCCAATTCCCTTTCCAAACCTCTATAAATAAGGGCCTAGGGTCATAATTTATAAACACGATTGAAGTATTCAAAGGGTAAGTTTTTGAAAGAAAATTCAGCCATACACTTGCACAACAATAGCCGAAAATTCCTAGCACCTTAAGGGCGATTCTAGTTGGTCAATCTTTAGGCGGATCCGGACGTGCTGTGGACTAATCTACGGAGGGACGACATTTGGAGTCCTAAAGACTTGTTCTTGTTCGGTTCGGGCGCAGCTAGGGAAGGCACGCTACAAAGTGTATGCATCTATACTATGCTAAATGATTATGTGTAAATAATATGCTTTCCTCGCTTTATGGTTTTTCCGCATGATTTATGTATTGTCATATGTATCATAACCTAACAGTGGTATCACGAGCCTCTTATTATTTTCATAATCTAAATTGCATAAACATGGTTAAATATTACAAATTTGCAAGAATTAAAAGGGGTGATTAATTTTCGTAATTGTTAATTAATTGCAAATTGCGTTTATTTAATTATATGTACGCAGTTTTTCGGCAGTTTCTTTGTTACTCATCCAAATCGAGTGATTTTTGTGTCAATTCCGCATGTAAAAGGCATTCTAAAATTTAGACAAAATTAGTATTTTTCGGCCGAACCCAGAATTCTCAAATTCGAAACCTAACTATGACTTTTCGGAGGTTTTAGTTTTTCGAACGCAAAATTTTGTAAATTTAAGATGTTAAATTAAATATTTGCGATTCTTGTTGATAAATCTTGAATTTTTGATTGACCTAATGTATATGTTTAACAAGTTTGAATGCCTAGCCTTGTTAATTATGCAATCTAATTTGTAATTATAATTAATTTGTTGAAAATTGGAATAATTTAGAATTAATTTGATTTTCATAATTAGTTAATAATTTCATTAGATACCTATGATTAAAAACCACCATAAAAATTGTAAATTTGTGTTAAATTTTAAATTTTTAGGATCTAGACTTGAATCCATGTTAATCGGAAATCAATAAATTAATAACTTTTTCGATTTTTCGCCCTAAAATTATGAAATTAATATGATTTATTAATTTGTCATTAATTTTGAAAATAAAATTTTTAATTTTTATGCGATTCGCTCATATAACTTGCACGCACAAAGCAATGGACGCTACGTGTTACCCTTAAGGGGTGTTGTATAGTGCGGGCATGAGACGACAAGCAAGGGAGCTCGTCGCCCATGCGGTACGAATGCAATGAGCAAGGCTATGGTGCACGAGCACAAGGCAGCAGCCCTGCCTTGTGTCGTGCATTGTGTGCGATGGGCGAGTGGGCAAGGGCGAGAGCATGTTCCAAGATCTGGCTCGAGTCGAAAGATTCGAGACTCATACGCAAATTCTTGAGACCAAGCTTAAGAAAGGCGAGCCCGTAAGTCCACATGTTCTCAAAATGATTGGACTCATTGAGAATATGAGTCGGCTGGATCAACAATTCTCTCAGGAAATGGCTGTAGATACCATCCTCCATTCTCTTCATAACGGGTATGATCAGTTCAAATTGAACTACAGTATGAATAGTCTGGACAAAACGCTCACTGAGCTTCACGGTATGCTGAAGACCGCTGAAAAGACGCTTAAAAGTGATAAGCAAGATGTGCTTATGGTGCGTGGGGGCAAGTTCAAGAAATCTGGAAAGAAGAGGAATGCTAAGAAAGGTGGCAACAAGGCCAACCCAACTAAGCAAACTGGCACCAAGTCTGAAAAGAGGAAGGTCAGTCAACCCACTTCTGAATCCGAATGCTTCTACTGCAAGAAGAAGGGGCATTGGAAGAGAGATTGCTTGAAGCTTAAGGAAGATAAGAAGAACGGAACAGTCGTTCCATCTTCAGGTATTTTCGTTATAGACTGTATACTTGCTAATTCAACTTCTTGGGTATTAGATACAGGTTGTGGCTCACACATATGTTCCAATCCATAGGGACTAAGAAGAAGTAGAAAGTTAAGCAAGGGTGAAGTCGACCTACGAGTGGGAAATGGAGCACGGATTGCTGCATTAGCTGTAGGAACTTATTATTTGTCGTTGCCCTCTGGGCTAGTTTTGGAACTGGAAGAGTGTTTCCATGTTCCAAGTCTTACTAAAAACATCATTTCAGTTTCTTGCTTAGCTGCTAAGGGATTTTCCTTTTTAATAAAAGACAATAGTTGTTCGTTTTATTTTAAAGAGATGTTTTATGGATATGCTAGATTAGTCAATGGACTTTATTTATTAGATCACGACAAACAAGTTTATAACATAAATACCAAAAAGGCCAAAAAGGATGATTCAGATCTCACCTATCTGTGGCATTGTCGATTAGGCCATATAAACTTGAAACGCTTAGAAAGACTTCAAAAGGAAGGAATTCTAGAGCCATTTGACTTAGAGGATTATGGTAAATGCGAATCATGTTTACTTGGCAAAATGACAAAGCAACCTTTCTCTAAAGTTGGAGAAAGAGCAACTGAACTATTGGGTTTAATCCATATAGATGTATGTGGACCAATGAGTACAAATGCTAGAGGTGGTTTCAGCTACTTTATCACTTTCACTGATGACTTCAGTAGATATGGTTATGTCTACCTAATGAAGCATAAGTCTGAATCCTTTGACAAATTCAAGGAATTTCAGAGTGAAGTAGAGAATCAATTAGGCAAGAAGATTAAGGCACTGCGGTCTGATAGAGGCGGTGAATATCTGAGCTATGAATTTGATGACCATCTGAAAGGATGTGGAATTCTGTCAGAATTGACTCCTCCTGGAACACCACAATGGAATGGTGTGTCGGAACGGAGGAACAGAACCTTGCTAGACATGGTCAGGTCAATGATGGGTCAGGCCGAACTTCCAATAGAATTTTGGGGAAATGCACTAAATACAGCTGCACTCACTATAAATATAGCTCTGTCTAAAGCTGTCGAAAAGACTCCATATGAGTTATGGTTTGGAAAGCCTCCAAATGTGTCTTTTCTTAAGATTTGGGGATGTGAAGTATACGTCAAACGATTAATTTCAGACAAACTTCATCCGAAATCTAACAAATGTATCCTTGTGGGCTATCCAAAGGAAACAAAGGGGTATTACTTCTACAATACATCTGGAACAAGGTGTTTGTTGCTCGAGATGGTGTCTTTTTAGAGAAAGATCACATTTCCAAAATGACAAGTGGGAGAAAAGTAGACCTCGAAGAAATTCGAGTCGAACAACAAACTCTAGAGAATGCTCAAGATGACATTCAGGATGAAACTCAGAGATCTTTAGAAGAATCTGGTGAGAATCATGGTCAATCTAGAAATATTACCCCGCGTAGATCGCAAAGATATAGATCTCAACTGGAAAGGTACTTAGGTATTTTGACGAACAAAAGCTATGACGTTCTATTAATTAAAAGTGATGAACCTGCGACTTACAAACAAGCTATGACGAGCCCTAGCTCCAAGCAATGGCAAGAAGCCATGCAATCTGAATTAGACTCCATGTCTGAAAACCAAGTATGGGATTTGGTCGATTTGCCAGATGGCTACCAAGCCATTGGAAGCAAATGGGTTTTCAAACTGAAAAAGGACAAGGATGGGAAACTTGAAGTTTTCAAAGCTAGATTGGTTGCAAAAGGTTACAGGCAAGTCCACGGTGTGGATTACGATGAAACCTTTTCACCAGTTGCAATGCTAAAGTCTATTAGGATAATGTTAGCAATCGCTGCATATTACGATTACGAAATATGGCAGATGGATGTCAAAACCGCTTTCTTAAACGGCGTTTTAACAGAAACTGTGTTCATGACACAGCCTGAAGGTTTTGTGGATCCAAAGAATACTAAAAAGGTATGCAAGCTAAAGAAATCAATCTACGGATTGAAGCAGGCATCCAGGAGCTGGAATATACGTTTTGATGAAGCAGTCAGTGACTTTGGTTTCATCAAGAACGCAGACGAATCTTGTGTATACAAGAAGGTCAGTGGGAGCAAAATTGCTTTCCTAGTATTATATGTCGACGACATATTACTTATCGGAAATGACATTCCTATGTTGAACTCTGTCAAGATTTGGCTTGGGAAATGTTTTTCGATGAAGGATCTAGGAGAAGCATAGTACATATTGGGCATCAAGATTTATAGAGATAGATCTAAAAAGATGATTGGACTTAGTCAAAGCACTTATATCAATAAGGTACTTGATAGGTTCAAGATGGCAGACTCCAAGCGAGGCTACCTACCCATGTCTCATGGAATAACTCTAAGCAAGACTCAGTGCCCAAAAACACTTGATGAGCGTAGACGAATGAATGGGATTCCATATGCATCATTGATTGGTTCAATAATGTATGCTATGATATGTACACGCCCGGATGTTGCGTACGCACTCAGTGCTACGAGAAGATACCAGTCAGACCCAGGAGAGGCACATTGGACTGCTGCCAAGAATATTCTGAAGTACCTGAAAAGGCACAAAGATGACTTCCTGGTCTATGGTGGAGATGATGAATTAATTGTTAAAGGCTATACGGACGCAAGTTTCCAAACCGACAAAGATGATTTCAGATCACAGTCTGGGTTTGTCTTCTGCCTCAACAGAGGTGCAGTAAGCTGGAAAAGTGCTAAGCAAAGCACCATTGCGGATTCTACAACTGAAGCGGAGTACATTGCTACACATGAAGTAGCAAAGGAAGCTATATGGCTAAGGAAGTTCATAGGTGAACTAGGTGTAGTCCCCTCCATTAAAGGACCAATAGCCCTGTATTGTGATAATAACGGAGCTATTGCACAGGCAAAGGAGCCTAGACACCACCAAAGAGTCAAGCATGTACTTCGTAGATTTCACCTTCTACGAGAGTTCGTTGAAAGAAAAGAAGTCGAGATAAGCAAGATTGGAACTGATGACAACATATCAGATCCATTGACTAAACCTCTGCCGCAGGCGAAGCACAACTCGCACACTGCAGCCATGGGAATCAAGCATACTGGAGAATGGCTTTGATATCCTTATTTAATGTTTTAAAGTTTTAGAGTTTAAATATTTGTAAAACATTATTGGTTAATCATTCACAATAAATGAATAGAATTCATTTTTCCATTTAATTTGTGGTTTATTAAATGATGAGTCCCTTCAATTTGACGATATATTCAATATAGACTGTCAGGACTGAAGGAAATAATGCCCTTGGTCCAAGTATGCATTCAATGTTAAGTCTAATAAATGCGGTTCAGTATTAATTAACAAGTTAATAATTCAGTGAGATCAAGTGAGCTGAATGCCTAGCTAGAGGCCGCTTCAGTTCAAGTGGAATTAATGATATTAATCCACAGCTTACTCTTGACTGAACCCGTAGGGTCACACAAATAGTACGTAAACGGATCAAGTATTTAATGGCATTAAATACTCCATCTATGAATATTCGGAACCGACGGATCTTGGTTTCAGTGGGAGCTAAGATCGTCACAGGCAAGAAATGAATACTCCGGAAACGATGATATTGCCGGAAACGGAAATATGGATCGTATCGGAAATATGAATATTATCCAAGTCGTAGATGTTGCCGGAAACGGAAACATGGTACGTATCGGAAAATATTATTGGAAATGGAAATATTACCCGAATTGGAAATATTGCCGGAAACGGAAATATTGTCAGAATCGGAAATATTACCGGAATCGGAAAATAATTCCGGAAACGGAAATATTAAATATTTGTTCGAAACGGAAATTAATTCCGGAATCGGAAATATTAAATATTGTTCGTATCGGAAATAGATTCCGGAAATGGAAATTTAATCGGAAGCGTATCGTACGAATTAGCATCGGACGAGGCCTGCCGGACGAAGGCCCAGCACGAAGCCAGGCCATCGCCCAGCAAGCACGCACGCCACAGCCCAGCGCGCACAAGGCCGCGCATGCGTGGGCCGTGCTGCGCGGGCTGCTGCTCGCACGCGCATGGGCAGCCCTTGTGGCTGCCGTGTGTGTGTGAGTTTGAGCTCATGCGAGATTCCTGAATCTGCAAGAGTCAGTGTATGATTAAATGTCTATTCCTATTGGATAAATTGATTAAGTAGAATTCGTGTAGAATTCTAATTCCAATTAATTCGCATCCTACTAGGATTACGATTCCTTTTCCATAACTCTATAAATAAAGGCCTAGGGGTCATAATTTACACACAAGTTTTCAAGTATTCAAAAGTGAGTTTTTGAGAGAAAATCAAACACACATCTTGCTCAAAAGTGCCGAATTTTCTGAGTACCTTAAGGGCGATTCTAGTTGGTCAATCTTAAGGCGGATCCGGACGTGCTGTGGACTTTCTACGGAGGGACGACACTTGGAGTCCTAAAAGACTTGTTCTTGTTCGGTTCGGGCGCAGCTAGGGAAGGCACGCAACAAAGAGTATGCATCTAATTATGCTATATGATTATGTGTAAATAATATGTTTCCTGGGTTAATGGTTTTTCCGCATGATCTATGTAAATGTCATATGTATCATAACCTAACAGTGGTATCAGAAGCCCCTTATTATTTTCATAATCTAAATTGCATGAACATGGTTAAATATTACAAATTTGCAAGAATTAAAAGGGGTGATTAATTTTCGTAATTGTTAATTAATTGCAAATTGCGTTTATTTAATTATATGTACGCAGTTTTTCGGCAGTTTCTTCATTACTCATCCGAATTGAGTGATTTTTGTGTCAATTCCGCATGTAAAAGGCATTCTAAAATTTTGACAAAAATAGTATTTTTCTGCCGAACCCAGAATTCTCAAATTCGAAGCCTAACTATGACTTTTCGAAGGTTTTAGTTTTTCGAATGCAAAATTTCGTAAATTTAAGATGTTAAATTAAATATTTGCGATTCTTGTTGATAAATCTTGAATTTTTGATTGACCTACTGCATATGTTTAACAAGTTTGAATGCCTAGTCTTGTTAATTATGCAATCTAATTTGTAATTATGATTAATTTGTTGAAAATTAGAATAATTTAGAATTAATTTGATTTTCATAATTAATTGTAATTTAATTAGAAACCTATGATTAAAAACCACCATAAAAATTGTAAATTTATGACAAATTTTAAATTTTTATGACCTAGACTTGAATCCATAACAATCGGAAATCAATTGGATAATAAATTTTCGATTTTTTCGCCCTAAAATTATGAAATTAATAATATTTATTAATTTGTCATTAATTTTAAATATAAATTTTAAATTTTTATGCGATTCGTTCAAATAACTTGCACGCACGAAGCAATGGACGCTTCGTGTTACCCTTAAGGGGTGTTGTATAATGCGGGCATGCGACGACGAGCAAGGGAGCTCGTCGCCCGTGCGGCACGAATGCAATGAGCAAGGGCGTAGTGCACGAGCACAAGGCAGCAGCCCTGCCTTGTGTCGTGTGCCACGAGCAATGAACGGATGGGCATGGGCGAGGGGCGAGCCAAGGCAGTCGCGTGTGGGCAGCAAGCGAGCTGCGCCACAGCGCGCGCTGCCTCGCATAACAGCGCGCAGCCTCGTGCGCAGCGAGCGCAAGCTCGCGTGCCACGAGCGCTGCGCACAGCATCACTCGCGCGCACCAGCGAGCGATCGCGCGCCAGCGAGCGATGGCTCGCGCGCACCAGCGAGCGATGGCTCGCGCGCGCGCAGCGAGCGATCTCGCGCGCCAGCGAGCAATGGCTCGCGCGCACCAGCGAGCGATGCAGCGCCCCAGCGAGCGATGGCTCGCGCGCACCAGCGAGCGATCTCGCGCACCAGCGAGCGCGGTAACGCGCGCGCGCTGCGAGCGATAGCTCGCGTGCGGTGGGCGCTGTGCGGAGGCTTGCGTATGGGACAGCAGCAGCTATGCAACGAGCGCATGGGCTGCGCGCACATGGCCAGCAATGGCTGTGTGCGTACGGCCCATGGGCGTGCAACGCGTAGGGTGTTTGCGTTTCGATTAGATCGTTTTGAATGTTTAATTTGAAAATTTCAGTTCACGTAATTTTAATTAATTTTAAAATTAATAATTTGAATTAATTTCTTGGATTTTAATTTTGAATATTATAATTATAATAAATGGAATTTATTCTAATTATTTTACTAAAATTAAAATCATGAATTAATTTAAATGCGACTGAAATTAAATTAAATTTTGGATTCAATTATAAATTTATATGAGCTTTAAATTTTAATTAAATTTGTATGTTTCCGGTTAGACTAGAAATACAATTTTATGTTTAAAATTAGTAAAGCATATGAATTTATTGGTTTGAGTGGGAGCACTTTTTAGTCATAAACTCTTGATTAGGTCTACAAATCCTTAAGGTTAAAACAACTCGATTAGAATTAATAAGGACTGAATAATTGGTAGATTATTGGTGCCCTTGATTAATTGCTGCAAATGTTTACGTGATGCATAATGTGTTTAACTAACCAGCTAAGTGGGCCATTCATGATAATGAATGGGTGAATGGTATATATAGTATATGTACTGTTTTGCAGGTTATGAAGTGACTAGTATGGCCCAAATAGGATAGAAAATATGGTCTGCGTACCATTAATTTGAATGTAATTGGTTTAAATACCAAAGTTGTTTTTCAATTCAAATATGGTCTGCGAACCATCAAATAGTTGTAATTAGTTATAGCTTATCCTATTTGAAGAAAATGATGCCTCCCACGGAGATTTTCAAGACGGACTTTGAAGTTAAAGCTTCAAGATGAAGTCGGGCCATACTAGATCACAAATATCTTATGCATGTTTTAAGTTATTTATTGCTTTTAAATATGTCTTAAAATGCATGAGATCAAAAGCTTGATTATGTTGCATGATTAAGGATTTTAGTTCACTTAAAATCTAACCAACATAGTAAGAGCCTTAAGTTCCAAACTTAAAAATTGAGTTAAAAGGTGCCATGCCAAAATATACACTTGCTTGGATATCCTTTACATCAATCTAGTAATAGTTTTCGCTCAGCGAGGTGTTACTTATTGGTCCTAAAGGGGCAAGGTACACAAATAATTGTGAGTACATGTTAGTTTTGGTGAAACTCAACGATATAAGTAAGGAGTCCTTTTATGTCGTGGCAAATTCGATAGGTTTACCTAATAAGTTCTTAGACGTACCTATCAACCAAGAATAGTTTCTAGACTATTAGCAAAAGGCTTTTGCTTACCTAAAATGTTTTAGAATTGAGTCGACAAACTGTGCTTAATTCTTCAATGGTTTTAGGGTCTTGGAATCATTTTATTCACACCTGCCGGAACACATAATTCGAATAAAATGCTAATAACTTGTTTGAATTGCATGGTTGCTTTAATTTCAAGTTATTATTCATGATAAATGTTTAGACTTTGCATGCTTCAATGTATGTTTTAATTATTGTTTATAATTAAATATCTTGCACTGCAATAAATCCTTTTAGAAAGGTAACAGTAAATTTCCTCGATTGGTAGTGAATCCAAGAACGATTCACGGAAATGAGAGAAAGTGAGCAGTTTAAAATGTACGTTTCTTATATCGACTTTTATGGTTGTTTTCGAGTATCAAAGTCGAATGGCAAACCGATTGGTGCTTGTGAATTCAAAATACAATGTAGTTTTGAGATCATAAAGCATTGAGTTTAAACGCTCAGCTTTACCAATGGTTAACAACCTAAAATCCTTTTTCCATTTAATTCTCGAATGAGTCTAGTTCCTAGACATTCGAATAGATCGATGCTTAGAGAACTTTAGAAGCTTCTGGTAAGATCATCTAAGTTGAAACAGAATATTCAACATAAATTAAAATGGTAAAGAACCTTGTTGGTGACATTGGACATGTCTAACAAAGTATAAAAGTCAACACTAAAGAATTCAATTCTTAAGACTATAAGAAAGGGTACAAGAAATAGGAAAACGAGGAACAAATGAAAGGAATTTACGATTCCGTTTTCTACCTATAAATTTATGTTTAAAGAGAAGTGACCTAGCAATCAAACTTCCTTGGTATCATATACCGCTTGAAGTTCTTACTTCGGTAATAACTCAAATAATGGAAGCTAGGCTACACTAATGACCTACAAGTGGGAAATGAAGCATGGAAATGCTACATTAGTTGTAGGGTCATCTAGTTAGTTTTAAGTCCTTTCAAAGGCTGGAACTTAATGGCTATTTTGTTCCATAATCAGCATACCTAAATTTCTGCTTCAAACACAGAAAGACTCACATTCAGAAGAACAAAAACAATGCTTGTTTGGTTGTTTATTTGAATGAAATGGTCAATTACAGGTTGAGTCAATATGCTTGATTAAAACAAACAACTCTTTAAAGAACTTTACTAGGTTCAAATCAAACTCTTGATCTGAGTTCCATTAATCTTTGGCATTGTTGCTTAGACCATATCAACAAGTTAACATTCATAAGCTCTATTTTGATGAACTTTTTGAAAGTTGGTTGATTTCTAGATCAACTTAAGACAAGCTAGTCTTACTTGTTGAAAGTAACAAAGAATATGAACTATTGTTAGAACGCCTAGACAATAGAGTTCAAAGCTAAAGAAAGATTTTATGACTTTATTATTTCACAAGGATTCGAGTGAATATAGGTATATTTACTCAAATGTGATATAAGTTGAATCTGTTTGGCTAGTTCAAAGATTCAGAAGTATAAAATCCACTTGGCAAGAAATCATAAAGATCTAGGTTAGATCATGTTGATGATTACTTGAGACCAAATATGATCATCAATGATTGTGTGTTGTAATTTCACAATCTAGCTCCATAAGATATGGCATATCTACGTTGGAATGATCGAAGTCAATTAGTACTTGATTCGATCAATGATGAATCATAAAGACTTTTCCTATAATTTCTAAAACAAAATGCTCAACTACCACCAAACTAAACCAAATTCGTCAAAGCTATTGAAAAGTAATTTCAGGATATCTTTTCAATTATATATATCTAAAGAGTTGCTAAACTCAGTGGGAGTTTAGTGTTTGTTATTCAACAAACTAAGGCCCAAGTCTAGATATATGTTTCATTGTGATTTATTCAAATGAGACACAAGGGTATTGTTTCTACCACGAATTTTTGAGAACATAATGTTTGTTTGCTCGAAATAATGTCCTTTTGGAGATTCGTTTCCAAAATGACAAGTGGGAGAAAATAGACCTCGAAAGTTTTCGAGGCGAACAACAAACATAAACGGACATTCCGGAGGCTTTTCGAAGTGCTTCAGAAAATCCGAACTTATTCTGAAAGGACTTTAGAAGTAGATTTTAAAGAATAGACATCTCTTAGAAGACTTTACAAGTGCTTCAAGGAGAATAGAATATTCAAAGGACTCTCAAAGTGCCTGTTGATATTCTATTGTTTGATGTTCTATACCCAAGTAGGCATAGAGTTCAAGTCACTGGAACTATGAGATTCTTCTATTAGATAGTAAGGAAACATAGAGTTCTGGTCAATGAAACTATGAGATTCTTCTATTCGATAGTGAAGAAACCTACAACTTGCAGTCAAACTATTATCATGTAGATTAATGAGTTTGTGACTTGTAAGAAAGCTATGACGAAACCCAGATTCCCTAAAATGGTTAGAGGCCATATATAGACTCAAATGTTTTAAATGGTTAGAGGCCATAAAACATACTCAATGTTTTGATGACAAAATTGAAATTTTGTTGATTTGCAAGAATAGTTTCACACCTATTGGTTGCAAGTTTGTTTTAAGGATAAAAACCATCAAACATGAAATTGTGTTCACACACAAAGCTAGATTAGTTGCTAAAGGTTACAAGCAAATTCATGGCATGGATTGTGTTGAAACCTCATGCAAAATCGTAATGCTTAAGTCTATAATTCAAGCAATGATTGCATATTGGTACATATGGCAATTGGATGACAAAACGTATTCCTCAATCAAATGATGGAATACAATATGTACATGGTATGTCATAGGATTTGTGGATCCAAATAAATGCTTGAAAGAGAAAGCTAGCTTATGAAATCTAAGTCCAGATTTAAGCAAGCAATTGGGAATTAGAACTGTATTTTAGTGAAGCTAATAAGTATTTTAGTTTCATAAAATGTACATGATTCTTATAGATATATAAGAAGTTTAGTGGGAGTACATAAAACTTAATTGGTCCTATGTGTATCACACACATATCTCTCTATTGTAATATAACATTCAAATGCTAATGACTTAGATTTGAAATTATTCATCAATAATGGACCATGGCGAAACTTAGTACATACTGGGTATTAAGATCTATTTACAAAGATCTTATGATATTGTTTTGGATTAAGTAATGGCATTTACTAAATCAAACACGAAAGTCTCCATTGGAGATATTCGACCCATGTGAATAAATCTAAGTAAAGGATGTTTGAACTATGTATAAGCATTTACTAAGTTAAACATCAAAGAGTCTAAATGAGATTCTTAACCTATATTATATGTCAAAGAATTTAGCCGAATTTAGTATCTACTGAAACTAGATAAGCTAAAGTTACATGAATAGAATTCAATTGGGAATTATTCTGCAAAAGAATTTATCATGTATGATATAATATGAGGATCGCCAAAAACGTATCGTATGACTTTAGCCATGACGAACATATACCAATCTCTATTGATCTAAGTAAAGATCAACTAGATTGAGATCAAGAATACTTATGGTACTTGAAAAGGTACATAGGAATAGTTCTTGATTCAAGGAAATAAAGATATGCTAAATATTGATGCTACACGCATAAACACTGGCAAAGGATCAAGCAAGACCCTTTGGAGTTAACCATTGATAAGGACGAGCTATAGAGCGTCGTGTTTTGAAATGGCAACATGGGTTGGAGACCATGAGTTGTTGCGTGGGAAATTAAAATAATAATTTCTATGTTCTAAGATATAGTTGGAGAGTCTTCCACATATCTATGAACTGCTTGGATAGGTAAATCCAAACAAAGCATCACTAGCAACCTATACAGTTGAAGTAAAAGTAATTATTGCCTAAGAAGCAATAAAACAGGGTTGTTTAAAGTTCTTCACTGAACTTGGGTAGATCACCTATCTGCTGGCTTGATGATTCTTCATTGAAAAATGCGTAGAACCACTCTTAAAGCAAGAAAAACGTCTGCTAACTTGATGGTTCTTCATTGCAAAATGAGTAAAACCACCATCGAAGTAAGAAAGACTAGATCACATAATAAACAAACTCGAAAAGATCTTATTATCATATCTCGAAGAACATTCGATGAAAAGGATATTAAAGATTGGCAAAGCATGATAACTAAACCTATGCAACAAGTGAGAAGCAACACTCACATTGTAGCACTGGAAATCAAGCATAGCTTTGAATTCCATGAACTGTTTTAGAAGATGGGTTTGAGGCCCATGCTTGTAAAACATTGGGGTTGAACATTTATCATATATGAAATGTATTTTCATATTCCATTTAATCTTGGTTTAGTATTAAATGATGAGTCCCTTCAAATTTGACGATATATTCAAGATGGACTGTCAGGACCAGTCCTGTGACTAAGAAATGTCTATCAAGTGAACTTGAATGTCAAAGGTTGAAAATGGTCCCTAATCGGAGTTTTCTATAAAATTGGACGCATAGAAAACGTTAGACGATTAGAATGCAAGATGACTAGTAGTTCTGTTTCTTGAACTATGTGGACATGGCAATGTCATAATCATTTGCATAGATACTTACTTTGGGAAGACTAGTATCGGACAAGACCTATGAAACTTTACTGTAAGAGATGAAAGTCTGTCATAAGTAAATTTCATTAAATTATTAGACACTAAATCCTCAATACCTGAGTGATTTGAGATTACTTGTTTGAGAACTGGTTGCTTTGACGTTGACCAACCGTCGCACCGTAAAAGGAGGCTATAAAGGCAACGCTCAGGTAATCACCTATCAAACGAAGTCTAATCTCAAGATCGCAAGATTGGGATTGTCCTCCCATAAATCGGGATGAGATGCTTAAAAGTTGTACAAGGCCACTCGGAGAGCTAGAAACTGTGAAATGCATGGCCGTGCTCGGATGAATCATAGGCTATGATTGTCTGTTTATTTGATCAGTTGAACTCTGAAACCGAGGAACACCTCTGGACATAATAAGGATGACAACTCTTACCTTATGTTCAAGAGCAAGCATCGAGCGACAAAGGAATTAGGAAATGCACACTTGTCTCTAAGGACAAGTGGGAGACTGAAGGAAATAATGCCCTTGGTCCAAGTATGCATTCAATGTTAAGTCTAATAAATGCGGTTCAGTATTAATTAACAAGTTAATAATTCAGTGAGATCAAGTGAGCTGAATGCCTAGCTAGAGGCCGCTTCAGTTCAAGTGGAATTAATGATATTAATCCACAGCTTACTCTTGACTGAACCCGTAGGGTCACACAAATAGTACGTAAACGGATCAAGTATTTAATGGCATTAAATACTCCATCTATGAATATTCGGAACCGACGGATCTTGGTTTCAGTGGGAGCTAAGATCGTCACAGGCAAGAAATGAATACTCCGGAAACGATGATATTGCCGGAAACGGAAATATGGATCGTATCGGAAATATGAATATTATCCAAGTCGTAGATGTTGCCGGAAACGGAAACATGGTACGTATCGGAAAATATTATTGGAAATGGAAATATTACCCGAATTGGAAATATTGCCGGAAACGGAAATATTGTCAGAATCGGAAATATTACCGGAATCGGAAAATAATTCCGGAAACGGAAATATTAAATATTTGTTCGAAACGGAAATTAATTCCGGAATCGGAAATATTAAATATTGTTCGTATCGGAAATAGATTCCGGAAATGGAAATTTAATCGGAAGCGTATCGTACGAATTAGCATCGGACGAGGCCTGCCGGACGAAGGCCCAGCACGAAGCCAGGCCATCGCCCAGCAAGCACGCACGCCACAGCCCAGCGCGCACAAGGCCGCGCATGCGTGGGCCGTGCTGCGCGGGCTGCTGCTCGCACGCGCATGGGCAGCCCTTGTGGCTGCCGTGTGTGTGTGAGTTTGAGCTCATGCGAGATTCCTGAATCTGCAAGAGTCAGTGTATGATTAAATGTCTATTCCTATTGGATAAATTGATTAAGTAGAATTCGTGTAGAATTCTAATTCCAATTAATTCGCATCCTACTAGGATTACGATTCCTTTTCCATAACTCTATAAATAAAGGCCTAGGGGTCATAATTTACACACAAGTTTTCAAGTATTCAAAAGTGAGTTTTTGAGAGAAAATCAAACACACATCTTGCTCAAAAGTGCCGAATTTTCTGAGTACCTTAAGGGCGATTCTAGTTGGTCAATCTTAAGGCGGATCCGGACGTGCTGTGGACTTTCTACGGAGGGACGACACTTGGAGTCCTAAAAGACTTGTTCTTGTTCGGTTCGGGCGCAGCTAGGGAAGGCACGCAACAAAGAGTATGCATCTAATTATGCTATATGATTATGTGTAAATAATATGTTTCCTGGGTTAATGGTTTTTCCGCATGATCTATGTAAATGTCATATGTATCATAACCTAACAAGGACCAGTCCTGTGACTAAGAAATGTCTATCACGTGAACTTGAATGTCAAAAGTTGAAAATGGTCCCTGGTCGGAGTTTTCTATAAAATTGGACGCATAGAAAACGTTAGACGACTAGAATGCAAGATGACTAGTAGTTCTGTTTCTTAAACTATGTGGACATGGCAATGTCATAATCATTTGCATAGATACTTACTTTGGGAAGACTAGTATCAGACAGACCTATGAAACTTTACTGTAAGAGATGAATATCTGTCATAAGTAAATTTCATTAAAATTATTAGACACTAAATCCTCAATACCTGAGTGATTTGAGATTACTTGTTTGAGAACTGGTTACTTTGACGTTGACCAACCGTCGCACCGTAAAAGGAGGCTATAATGGCAACGCTCAGGTAATCACCTATCAAACGAAGTCTAATCTCAAGATCGCAAGATTGGGATTGTCCTCCCATAAATCGGGATGAGATGCTTAAAAGTTGTACAAGGCCACTCGGAGAGCTAGAAACTGTGAAATACATGGCCGTGCTCAGATGAATCATAGGCTATGATTATCAGCTTATTTGATCAGTTGAACTCTGAAACCGAAAAACACCTCTGGACATAATAAGGATGACAACTCTTACCTTATGTTCAAGAGCAAGCATCGAGTGACAAAGGAATTAGGAAATGCACATTTGTCCCTAAGGACAAGTGGGAGACTGAAGGAAATAATGCCCTTGGTCCAAGTATGCATTCAATATTAAGTCTAATAAATGCGGTTGAGTATTAATTAACAAGTTAATAATTCAGTGAGATCAAGTGAGCTGAATGCCTAGCTAGAGGCCGCTTCAGTTCAAGTGGAATTAATGATATTAATCCACAGCTTACTCTTGACTGAACCCGTAGGGTCACACAAATAGTACGTAAACGGATCAAGTATTTAATGGCATTAAATACTCTATCAATGGATATTCGGAATCGACGGATCTTGGTTTCAGTGGGAGCTGAGATCGTCACAAGCAAGAAATGAATACTCCGGAAACGATGATATTGCCGGAAACGGAAATATGGATCGTATCGGAAATATAAATATTATTCAAGTCGTAGATGTTGCCGGAAACGGAAACATGGTACGTATCGGAAAATATTATCGGAAATGGAAATATTGCCGGAATCGTAAATATTGCCGGAAACGGAAATATTGTCAGAATCAAAAATATTATCGGAATCGGAAAATAGTTTCGGAAACGGAAATATTAAATATTTGTTCGAAACGGAAATTAATTCCGGAATCGGAAATATTAAATATTGTTCGTATCGGAAATGAATTCCGGAACCGGGAATTTAATCGGAAGCGTATCGTACGAATAATCATCGGACGAGGCCTGCCGGACAAAGGCCCAGCACGAAGCCAGGCCATCGCCCAGCAAGCAAAGACGCGCACCAACGCCCAGCCCAAGGCAGCGCCAGGCCCACCGCAAGGCAGGCCCAGCGCGCCAAGGCAAGGCTGCCCAGCGTGGGCTGCGTGGGCCGAGCGCACGCGTGCGGGCGCCCTCGTGGCTCCGTGCGTGTGTGTGTTTGTGTCCATGCATAATTCCTAAATTTATTAGGATTTGGTGTATGATTAAATTCCTATTCCTATTAGGATTATTTAATTAATTAGAGTCCTTGTAGGATTCTAAGTTTAATTAAATCGTATCCTACTAGGATTCCAATTCCCTTTCCAAACCTCTATAAATAAGGGCCTAGGGTCATAATTTATAAACACGATTGAAGTATTCAAAGGGTAAGTTTTTGAAAGAAAATTCAGCCATACACTTGCACAACAATAGCCGAAAATTCCTAGCACCTTAAGGGCGATTCTAGTTGGTCAATCTTGAGGCGGATCCGGACGTACTGTGGACTATCTACGGAGGGACGACATTTGGAGTCCTAAAGACTTGTTCTTGTTCGGTTCGGGCGCATCTAGGGAAGGCACGCTACAAAGTGTATGCATCTATACTATGCTAAATGATTATGTGTAAATAATATGCTTTCCTGGCTTTATGGTTTTTCCGCATGATTTATGTATTGTCATATGTATCATAACCTAACAATTTGTTGGTTGATGTTTAATTTACCTAAGAGTGATAGAGTGTAGGATGGGAGTCCGCATTTTGTCATCCTAAGAAAGGATTCGCCTCGGGAGATGATTGGAATCCATAATTGAACCAAGATTTCATTCATGTAGTGTTTATGCATTATTGTCCCTAGTTTCGGTCCTTTTAAGCTTGTATCATGATCGGTTGTCGTTTGATCCCCATTCCTTAACCTCGCTTGTCTTTGGTAATTAGTTTAGTTGATTTAGTTTTAGTTGGTTAGTTGACTTTCCAACTCGTTTCGACCTAGCTTGTTGTTCGATTAGCATAATCTAGTGCACCTTAGTCCTTGTGGATTTCGACCCTTACTTATCGCTTTACTTGTGTTTAGTGATTAGTTTAGGTTTTTGTTTGATTAGGAGAGACTAGTAACGACCTAGTTTTCCCCTTGATTAAAATGGCGCCGTTGCCGGGGACTTCGGTTTGCATTAGTTTGTGTTAGTTAGATGAGTCTAGGTCTTTGTGCATAATTTTTGTTTCGGTTTGTTCTTTTTCTTTTTGAAAATTCCTTAAAACATGGCAACTATCCCTAACCCTCAAAATGATGAATCGTGTACACTTGATGATTTCACGTCTCTCCACCATGAGCTTCTCCACAATGAATTTCTTAATGCTTTGCAATCCGAGTCGGTCATTTCTTTGTCCGAGTTTCGCCTTTTTATAACTCATTTGGATTGTCAAGAAAACCTTAAAAGGGATTCCTTTATTAGAGATTTCGAGGTTGCTTCCCAAACTTTTGTAAAACGCATGGGAGAAGTCTCTAACCTTCTAAATGAATCCATTCGAGATGCTTCATGGGAAAGAGATGATTTTGAGACTAATTTGCCACCTATGACGCATGACTTTGAGGAATTGAGTATTGGGGATTATATTCCTACTCATCCCTCCTTGAGTGAGTGCCTCGATGATGGTGAGGAAGAGCTTTTTGCTCCATTTTGTTTTCAAGTGCTCAAATCGATTTTAATTGAGGGTGAAAGTAATTTTGCCAACCAAAAAGTGTTTCTTGAGGAGAGTTTGCCTATTTCTTTTTCACTTCCTTATTTTGATTCTTCTTTTTCTTATTTTGTTGTTTTTACTTTTGATCCCTCTTCTTTTAGGCATCCTTCTCCTCATTGGCATAGAGTTGTAATGCACTTTATGCACACATTTCCTCTTGTCATTGCATATGTTTTATCTCATGAAATGTGTGATAGTGCATATGATAAACTCTTGCGATCGTTAGCTTGTTATTTACTAGAAAGGTCATGCTTAGGACCTTAAATATGTCTTTCTCGGGAAGTAACCCGTGTTTTATTACTTTCATTTTCTTATTTCATTTGAATTTTACTTATTTTTCGTTTCACTTCTTGATCTTGTTTTAGGTACCTAAGTGGAATAAATGCTCATTCTCGATTGCATAAGGAAAGTAAAGCACAAATTTGGAGAAAGTTGACTAAAAATGGAGAAATTGGATCATTTGCGGGTATTTACACCCACCTACTACCTGGTAGTGTCCTTCCTCCTCCTCTTTTTATTACTCCATGGATTGATTGGGAATATGAATTGATGAGGCATGAGGTTGAATGGTTGAAAATGTTGATTCGGTTGCCTCCATTTCTCTTTCTCTAATGTGTTGTGATTTGCGGAACTATGTATATTGGTTGAATGCGTGTTTTCTTTTCCCCCCTCCCTTCCCTTGAGTCTTTGTTTCAAGCATTGAGGACAATGCTTAATTCTAGTTTGGGGGGATAGGTTTTCGCTAGCTTGGGGGAGGCTTCATTCTTTTTATTTCTTTATTTTCTTTTCTTTAATAAAATTTAAAATCCAAAAAAAAAATTCTTTATTTATTTTTTTTATTTATCTTTTCTTTCAAAGTTTAGAAAAAAATCAAAAAATCCAAAAAAAGTTTAGAAAATCCAAAAAAAAGTCTTAAGTTATTGAATAAAAGCACTAAAAATGATTTTCTTGTCCAAGGAAAGAATCTTGATGATTTTTAATGTGGTTTCCCTTGCTTGTCATTTGGATAATTGAGTAGATGTATTTTCGTTGGATATTTGCATGTGTGAGTTAGGGCGATTAGGGATAGCTTAATCTTTGTTGCTTGATTCTCTACTTGAAAAAGTTTTCGATGATTCTAAATGATAAGCTTTGGTTTGAAAAGAGTTAATTTTGTTCTCTTTTGGATGTTCTTTGCTACCTTAATTCCCTTTGGTGCACTTCATTCCCACAAATAAGCTATGCTAAGAGTTATTTGGATGGTAAAACGAAAAAGATTGTGATTAATGTTTCGAGTCCAATAAGTGGAGCCAATGAGCCCACAAGGCGAAAGCCAAAGTGTCAAGTTCGAGTCAATAAGTGGCGCCAATGAGCCCACAAGGCATACTAAGCCTATTCAAGTTTAAAAAAAAAAAAAAAGAGTCAATAAGTGGTAAATACCACAAGTCCATGAGAAAGTGGGTTAGTTTAGATTATTGAGTGGGAGCTTGAAGATTTATTAAGTAAAGTTTTCCCTAGTGATGATGAATGTCATTGCGGCTCAAGAATCGAGACTCTAGACCATTACTCAAATTCTTTAATCTTACAATCCAAGATTCTCTTAGCAAAGTCAAGTTTGGGGGAGTCAATGTGCATTTTAGGTGGTCGTGATCATATTTATCCATTTGAGAACACTTTTTGACTTTTGGATGCCTTAGTGAACCTGATTGATGATTCGATACTTTGATTGTGATTCTCTTGCACCTTAGATTAGTCTATCCCTTATATTCCTAATTCATGGATGCATTTTGATGATGGCTATGCTTTGAAACTTTGTTTGAATCGACCATGTTTGGTGAACCATGCTTGATGAGATGACTTTGGATGAAACGTCTTAATTGTGCTTAATAAGAGTTATGGGTTAAACTTGTTGGAAACCCTTGCGAGATCTCACTCCCCCTCTTGAGCGATCTCGGGGTTTAAAGAGCTTGTTGCATGTGCTTAAAGGCAACCGTGATTCCTACGACAGTGAGTTAGTGTATATTCTACCTCAATTTCTATTTTCTATGTTGATTAGCTTCTTAATAACTCGTTTTGCACAAATTTTCTATCCTATTTCCCTTTGTGTTTCATTGTTTTGCTTGTGGACGAGCAAAAGCTCAAGTTTGGGGGCATTTGATGAGTGACATTTATGTCACTCATAGGGTAGTAATTTGAGCATCATTTGAGTCGATTTTGTTATGTTTTTAGCATTTTTTAGTCTTTATTTTTATTAATTTATCATTTTAATTATTTATAGTTTAGTTTAGCGTTTTTAGCTATTTTTGTTAGTTTTTAGATCTTAATTTCGTACTTTATTTTATTTTATTTTATTTATTTTATAATTTTATAATTTAATTACTTTAGTTTTCGATATTAATTTCCTATTTCTATTTATAATTATTATTATTACTATTATTATTATTTTTATTATTATTTAGTTACGTTTTTATTTTTATTTAGTTCCCCTTGTCCTTGTTTATTTTTGTGTAGGTGAGTGTTGAAGAATCAAGGAATACAATTTTCAAGGTCCGAATGAATCATGTGGCCTAACTTAGGCTAAAAATGCAACAAAGCTTATCCTACACTGCATTTTGCCTTATCCTACACCACCACTCCATCTCCCTCGTCACTGTAACCACCATACCACCATCACCTCCTCTCCTTTCCATCACCGCACCACCACTGCATCCCCACGCAGCCCAGCTCCACCTTACCACCCATCATACACCACCAAAATCGCACATCAAATGCAACCAAATACAGAGCAAAAACAGAGGATTTGGGTTCGACCGAACCCAAAATTTAGAGTTCCTGCAAAGATCGGGTCCGACCGAACCTCAATGGAGTTCGCCCAAACCGACAAAAGTTTGCCCGAACACCTAATTAGTTCGACCGAACCTGTTTCATCGCTCAAATTGGTACGGAATTAATGAAAGTCACGTGCCGGCTTGCTTTGGTGTTTGTTGGTGGCCTCGATTCACCGCCTTACTGTCAAATTTAACGGCTGCGATTAACTGATGTTGATCGATGATTGATGAGGGTGCTGATGATGACGATTAATGATGGACGATGATGATGGCTAATGAGCTGGGAAGTGCGAACCAGGGAACAACGAAGAAGACGAATTTAGAAAAGGGTCTGAAAGTTTTGGGGGTTTGGGGAAATGAAATCCACGGGATTGTTTTAGAAAAGGGGATTTCATTTTCTCTTTATTTTCTTTTTCCTTTATTTTCTTTCTTATCTTTTTAATCCTTTTTCTTTCTTTTGTTTTACTAGTTGTTGGCCGGCGCGCGTTAGCGCCGTCCCCCAAGTGAGCAAAAAAACAATTCGTAAATTCATGACAGGTTGTTTTACTTGTACAATATGTGAAATTATGATAACATAATACATGAAATTAAAATTTTCAAATTACTTGTTTGTAGTTGCAAAAAAAAAAAATGCTTATGAAGTATAAAAGTACACATAGATTCTTAGACAACTTCGTTGTTTATTTTGCGTTATTATAAGTATGTTTCTTAGATTCAATCTTGATTTGAAGACATCTTCCTTCAAAAAAAATCCGTGAATCACCTTCTAGATGTATAACACACAAAACTTGTAATAGGACTAATACATTGACAAACCTTCTATACTATGATAATTGAGTTCCCTGTTGGAATGAAATCCAAGGGCCTTTTAGAACTAAGGTGCAAATATAAGATAGTTTACAAGTACACCGTATAGCTTAGCAAATGGCCGGTTCACAAAAGAGAAGGTTTACTTTATACCAAACTAAGTACTCTATAACAATATCATCCTCTTCCTATTCCAGGGCATTCTTTTGCATCAAACTGACTTAAGTCTCCATTTCAAGGCGCTGCTCTTTGAAAATCTTATCGTTGTGCCAATCTCCACTTAAGAAGTGGGTGTTTTCCCTGATGTGATGATTCTGAAAACATTGAATCTTCACTACTACAAAAATGGGCAAAGAGACCCGCTCAAAAAGGCATAAGAGACCTCCTCTAAGGGGGTCTCTAGATGGGGGGTCTCTTTTAACCCTCTTAGAAAGGGGGTCTGTTTGTTAAAAGTTGGAGACCCTTCATATAAGAAAAGGGGTCTCTTACGTAAAGCGAGGAGAAAATATTTTAGAAGGGAAAGAGACCCCATATTTAAGATATGGGATCTGTTTATTAAATTTTTTTTACGGATAATGGGTCTCTTTTCATTTATAATTTTTTAAAAAAGTATCGGTAATAGCGGATATTTAAACCTGTAGTTTACATGCTAAACCTGTAGTTGTTGCATTCACCAATTTTATTAAACCACCTGCTGCTATAGTATTTTATAAATATTCAATAAACGCAAAAAAAATCCATATTATTACCAAAAAATATATTTCCACAAGTAATGCTCAAACGCAAAAAATTTACATTAATTGTAATTTCCAAAAACGTAAAACAAAAAGTTCTAAAATCTAATCATTCACACCAATTTGCCAAACAAAACTCATGGAGTTATTTCCAAACCATCATCTTTGTTTTCTTCATTTGCTTCTTGCTTGAGAAAATACTCGACGCACATGTCTCTAACCTCATCAGCATTTTCCGATGAATAGGTTTCTTGAGAAAACTGTAAATAAATAACATAATTAGTATTTTAGCAAATGCATAGTTCATTATAGGAAAGCATTTTGCAGTTATGAAATTTGCAATATCATCAATATAGCTATTTGCCTTAAATCAGAACTGGAATTTCCAGTATCAACTATATTTGCAGCCAGTCAAATAAAATTTCGGAGTCCAGAGTCTGGAAGGCTCTACAACACATCTTAGACCGGTAGAAGGCAGATATGTCGAACTGTTGCAGAAGCTACCAACAAATGCTGAGACAAAACACTTTGTTCTTGGACCTTTTAATCCTGTGGAAAACAGAAGCAGAAGACAAAAACATCAATGCCTAGAATGGCTGGACAAGCAAGAGCAAAGTTCAGTGATACATGTATCTTTTGGATCATCAGCATCGTTGAGTTACAAGCAGATCAGGGGCAATAGGATTGGAAAAAAGCAGGCAAAAGTCCATATGGGTGCTTAGAAACTCTGACAGATGATGTTTTTGCAGAAGGAGAAGAGAAAACACCTCAATTACCAAAAGGGTATGAAGAGAAAGTGAAGAACAGAGGAATTGGGATATGTGGTAACAGACTGAGACTGGGCATCCCTCTGACAGGTGGGTTTATGAGTCATTGAGGGTGCATTGAGAGTATAAGCATGGTAGTGGTCGTAGCAGCATGGCCTATGCATTCTGAGCAGCCAAGCAACGCCTATTGGTTACGGAGGTTCTAAAAGTCGGTACACTTGTGAGGGATTGGGCACACCGTGATCAGTTGGTAGCATCAACCAATATAGAGCATGCAGTCAACACATTGATGGCTACAGAGGAGGGATATAATATGAGGAGGGATAGAATTAAGTCTTTCAAGAGTTTCATTTTTGGTCTTATCTCTTTACGTTCTAAACACTACTTGCACACACTCAAGAGTCTATCTACCTCTAATATAATGCGAGGGTCATTATAGCTTCAGCAATAATAGCAATAATAGGAATTGCAGGAAAACGGAGTAGCACATTATTACAAACACTACTCATCAGGGAAATCTTTTCAATCTCTAATGCATAGGCTAGCTTGCAGTTGAAATAGGATTTTTTTTTTTTTGGCAATTAATAATAGGATTTCATTAGTTGATATGTATTATGTAGTACTATTTTTATATTTTCTTTTATAATTTTAGTTTTTATTTTGTTGGGTCACATATACATGTTCTGAATGTACATAAATAAACAAAGTGCTGCCTGCAACTTACTAATAAGCTGGTATGCTAATGCTAGTCAGCTAGTGTAAAGCAGTGAGAATAAAGTGCTGATAAGATTCAGTTTCATGGCGTTCTTTCTGTACACAAAGCAGCTAGCTACTTTGAAAATATTCAACAATAAGTTCCTTCCACTTGGTTATGCTGGCAAGATTTGTGGCTAGTATTGTTTCATGGATGATACTTTGCATAGCTTATAAGCTAGAGTCTATAGTGAAAGGTCACAGGAAACTTTATAAGCATTGCCGTGCAATGCTTCACAACATAGTTGAATATCAGTAGTACTAAGTAGCTTTCGATCTAAACCATTTTAGTTTAGATGTTCAATTTTTTTAAAGGCTATGGACATGTAGTCGCACTTTCAGGGTTTAGGATAATATACTGACACTTGAACAGAATGTATGAGGAACAGTTTCAATTGATGATCTGGCGGGAAAAAAAAATCTAGCTTCAGGATCAAAGCTGTAAAAATCCATTTACTCAATTCTCTTAGTGTTGTTAGTGACAGGTACCTCTAGAAACTGGAATCTGATTTTTTTGTGATTGTTTATTTTTGAGTCAGACTACTTTCTTAGGTAATAGACATTGCTAGATTTCTACAGCGGACTTTCGATCACGAGATATCTATGATCTACGAACCAAAGAAGCAACAGAGGTGAGCTCTAAGGCGGAAACTATCGGTGTTTAGTGACCGAGATGAGTGCGTATGTATATAGTATACTATAACTAATGTGCAACACAAACTCGAACCAAATGACCTATAACAGAGATAGGACACTATAGTGCTACAAGAACACAACATTCACAGGGAAGACTACGGGTAAGCTAAGTGTATGCCTGATACACAGGAAACTATACCTCAAAGTTTGGAACGAGTCTAACAAAGCTTGGAATGAGTCTTACAAAGCTTATAATGAGTCTTACATAGCTAAAACTAAGCATAAATAGATTGGAATGAGTATTACAAAGCTAAAACTAAGCATATAAAACATGTAATAAGTTTAAAATCAGTCCTTAGGTTCTTTGGTTCAAAGTTGGGAGCGAAAATGCCTCATTTTAGCCTAGATATGACCTACAGCGATCAAACAAGCCTTAAATGTGCATAAATAGATTGGAACGAGTCTTATAAATTTAAAACTAAGCATATAAAACATGTAATAAGTTTAAAATCAGTCATTAGATTCTTTTGTTCAAAATTGGGAGCGAAAATGTCATTTTAGCCTAAATGTGACCTATAACGACCCAATGAGCCTTAAATGTGCATAAATAGATCAAAATGAGTTTTAAAAAGTTAAAACTAAGCATATAAAACATGTAATAAGTTTAAAATCAGTCCTTAGGTTCTTTAGGTCAAAGTTGGGAGAGAAAATTCCTCATTTTAGCCTAAATATGACCTATAAAATCCAAACAAGTCTTAAATGTGCATAAATAGATTGGAACGAGTCTTAGAAAGTTAAAACTAAGCATATTAAACATGTAATAAGTTTAAAATGAGTCCTTATATTCTTTAGTTCAAAGTTGGGAGCGAAAATGCCCATTTTAGCCTAAATATGACCTATAACGACCAAATGAGCCTTAAATGTACATAAATAGATTGGAATGAGTCTTAGAAAGTCAAAACTAAGCATATAAAACATGTAATAAGTTTAAAATCAGTCCTTAGGTTCTTTAGTTCAAAGTTGGGAGCGAAAATGCCTCATTTTAGCCTAAATATGAGCTATAACGACTAAACAAGCCTTAAATGTGCATAAATAGATTGGAATGAGTCTTATAAAGTTAAAACTAAGTATATTAAACATGTAATAAGTTTAAACTGAGTCCTTAGGTTCTTTAGTTCAAAGTTGGGAGCAAAAATGTCATTTTATCCTAAATATGACCTATAACGACCCAATGAGCTTTACATGCGCCTAAATAGATTGGAATTAGTCTTAGAAAGCCAAAACCTAGCATATAAAACATGTACGGATTAATTTGCAACAAATCTGCTGCTACAAAGAGTGTAGACAATTACAAGTAAGAGACGTCAAGACCAGACAAAACAACACAACACAAAATTAATCCTAACACAGAAAGCGTAGAGGGGAAATAAGGCTAGAGGCTGAGATCATGATTAGAAAACATATTACCAGCGCAGCATAGCAACATTAGTATCTTTATCCAGAAAGCCAGGACCCAATAACTTGTTCATGCATCTCGCGAGTCGATAGTAATAATCTGACCTGGTTTATAACAACAAACAGTTGGAATTTGTCAAACAAATGAACAACATTGATGTAGAAACAAAAGCATGCACATTCAGGGTACATGATCCCTTTTTTCCCTTTGCACCCGACAGGCGATCTTTTCAAAATTATGCACTTGTAAATAATAAAATGTCTATTAGAACAATATAATTTGTCACCAACAAAATCATCTACGGATAAAACTTGCCTTGCCAACTTGCCGCAATGCAGTATAGAACCTTTCCTCCCCTCTTCCCGTGTCCATGCAGCCCACTCTCGGGTAGTTCGTTTCTCTGCAATATGTTCCCACTTAATCATATCAACCGAAGTGTTGATGGTTCTCCCAACAGAAAACTTTAAAAAAACTACATCTTACCAGGCTGTGGAGCAACAACATTGTCAGATAAGGATGGTAATGTGGTTCTTTGTTGTGTTCAATATCGGTACTAGGACTAAGGTGTTGAAGACATTGTAAAGGAGTGTTTTCAGTTGACTGCATGCTTATAACATCACCAAGATCTTTACACCATCATGATGTAACCTCTTAGTTCAACTGCAGAAAATACCACCTCCGAATCTACATTCATCAATACAAGCACAGTTATACATAAGTAAACTATATAGGTATGGAGACGGAGAGAAATATGTGAAGCATCAAGCAAAACCATACACTCTCAAAATTAAAAAGTAACACAACAGAAGAACAAAACCCATGTTATCAACAAAACCCAAGTAGGTCATGCTCTATATCTCTATACCAAAAATAACAACTCACTCGTGAAAATGGTTTCTCGTCGCAATCCGGAAACCTCAACTGCAAATTTGATGAGAACAATTACTCCCAAATTTTGAATTAAAGCAGAATAGCAACAAAAGCTAATAGCTAGTTTTGGGTACATGATCTTATTTAGCACCAAATATTGGCCTTGCAAATTATATCAACGATTTTAAACAAATAGAAAAACCCTTGTCAGAACTCGTAACTCGTAACTACAAAAACACAATGCACTAATATTGACCAATTACTTCAAAACAAATTATCAATTGAAATATCAACCTATCCCAAAGATCTGGTTCGCTTATATCACCAAAAAAAACAATTTAAAAATAAAAAAACAAAAACAAAGAGATTCAGTTCATTAGAATTCGACTAAAATAAGGGAACACACACAAAAACAATAACAAACCCAAACTGAATAACTGATGCACCGGGAAATTGAGCAGGAGCACAAAAATCATGGTAAAAAGTGAACAACTTCCAGATAAATAGAGTGATTCACCACTGTAACTAAATAGATTAGAACCAACTACAAGAAACTTAAATGTAAACGTTAAGGTCCTTAAATTCTTACTGATAATGCTCCTCCATCTGTTTAGCACATTCCAAATTCATTGTATGCCCGCAAGAAAGTATATTGACTTCCTTTGTTGTATCGAATAGATACTGCATAAATAGAATAGTGAGAACAATATATGTTAATGGCATGTAAATCTCCTAGCATAGTGAAACCAATGTTAATGACAAGTAACATAATGGAAAATAAAACATAAAGGAACGAAACGGAGGAAGAATTTCACCTCACAATTTACATCTCACCCGAAAACTGAAACGCATATATTCAAAGTTTAATAGACAATAATACAACTTGATTTCAATTCTTTCAGGCATGAAAATATAAACATTCCAATCATGTCAGGAAAACCAGAGTACATAGCAATCGATATCCGAAGTTTAATTAATAAACAATCAACACAACTTTTTTCATTTCATGTTCATGTCATTACAGTTCATGTAAACATGAACATAACCATTCCAAGCAGATTATACCAATATGTACCTAATTGAACAAACCAAGAAAATCACTCCAAATTAAAGTAAACTAATTTACACAATTCAAACTAATTACCAACATAAACCTAGTTGCCAACAAAACCCTAATCACCAACCATTTCTTACATAAAATTAAATTAAATTCAAGAAACATAAAATAAATTAAAAGAGAGAGAAATTACCTTGCGAAGATCCAAGTCAAGAAGCTCAGCACCAGCTTTTGAATCACAAACATCTTTTAACTAAATCAAAATCATAAATTAAAATCTAAATTAAAATCATAAATTAGAACCTAGGGCATAAATTTAGAAGCAACAATCAATAAAGTAACTAAATCAGAACAAAATTCACCCGAAGAAAACGAAGATTAAACGCATGTTCCAGATGAAATCAACATAACGCAAATAATGAAATCAACAAAACGCAAATTAAAATCAGATGAAATAAACAAGCAGAAATCACAAATAATGATCGAAGTAGATTGAATTAGAAATGCGGACTTGAAGAACAAGAATAATAGATTACCATCAGAAGAGCGAAAATGAAGACGGAAAGCCGAGAGAGCTTCGGAAAGTGAAGTTGATGCGGCACTATCGATCCACCGGACACCATTTTTGTGGAAGATGAAAAGCTTCGCCAAGTCTATGGAGTATGAATTGCAGGAGAGATGAGGAAAAGGGAAGAGAGAGAATTTCAATAGCGGAAATCGAAGAAGGGAGAGAAGGGAGAAAATGGGGGCGGAAGAGATGGAGTAAGAGCTAGGTTTTCCAAGAACCAGGGGTGAAAGGAAAAACAAATGGAAAGCAGGAAGTAGGGAATCCGAAAAGGAAAGCAAAGCCACGTCAGGGGCAAACCAGTAGTAATGGAATAATATAAGGGCGTTTTGGTCATCACACTATTGGATGAATAGTTAAAACCAACTCCTTGCTTTTAAAGGTTGTAGGATTTGAGTTTCTCTTTCTTTTCTTTTTCTTTTTCTTTTCTTTTTAATTCCTTTTATCTTATTTTCTTTTATTTTTTTTGTATTATTTTCTCTCTTTTAATTTTGGGAAGTATAAATAGCTTAGCTCTCATTTTATTTGAACCATGTAAATAATTAGTTTAGTTCTTCTTTCTCTTAGGGTTTAGGGTTTTTCTTGAGTTTAGTTTCTATTTTCTAAGAGTGAGAAAGTGATGAAAAATCATTGAAAATGGAGGATTATTGATAATACAAGAAGATTTGAAGCATTCATTCATCAATCAAGGAGAATTTTCTACTCTCTCTCCTTATTTATTGCTTTATTTATCATTTTAATTAGTTTAATTGTTTTTGTTTAGTTTAATGATTCATGTTTAGATTAGTTGTTATTATTGTTTAGAATCATGTTTTTAGTTGTTAATTTCTTTAAATTTCCTATTTTTATGTTTATGGAGTAGTGTTTTGTTGGTTAGGGTTTGGGTGAAAACTCAACCATGATTAATTTGGGGATTTGAGTTCAAAATTAGAGATTTTGCATGATTAAATTATTCCATGTTTGAATGTACTCAAGATTTGTTGCATATGAATTGATCACTTGGGTGTAGCATTGAAATTGGGGTAGTCGGCCTTGGAAAATCAAGGGATTGTGACTTTGTGTTGACTATTTGTTGGTTGATGTTTAATTTACCTAAGAGTGATGGAGTGTAGGATGGGAGTCCGCATTTTGTCATCCTAAGAAAGGATTCGACTCGGGAGATGATTGGAATCCATAATTGAACCAAGATTTCATTCATGTAGTGTTTATGCATTATTGTCCCTAGTTTATGTCCTCTTAAGCTTGTATCATGATCGGTTGTCGTTTGATCCCCATTCCCTAACCTCGCTTGTCTTTGGTAGTTAGTTTAGTTGATTTAGTTTTAGTTGGTTAGTTGACTTTCCAACTCGTTTCGACCTAGCTTGTTGTTCGATTAGCATAATCTAGTGCACCTTAGTCCTTGTGGATTTCGACCCTTACTTATCGCTTTACTTGTGTTTAGTGATTAGTTTAGGTTTTTGTTTGATTAGGAGAGACTAGTAACGACCTAGTTTTCCCCTTGATCAGGTTGCTAGGGATGCTTTGTTTGGATTTACTTATCCAAGCAGTCCATAGATATGTGGAAGACTTTCCATCTGTATCTCAGAACATAGAAATTAATATTTTTTAATTTCCCACGCAACAACTCATGGTCTCCGATCCATGTTGCCATTTCAAACCACAATGCATATAGCTTGTTCTCACCAATGGGTAACTCCAAGGGATCTTTCTTGATCCTTTGCCAGTGTTTATGCGTGTAGCATCAATATTTAGCATATCTTTATTTCCTTGAATCAAGAACTATTCCTATGTACCTTTTCAAGTACCATAAGTATTCTTGATCTCAATCTAGTTGATATTCACTTAGGTCAATAGAGATTGGTATATGTTCATCATGCCTAAAGCCATACGATACGTTTTTGGCGATCCTCAAATTATATTATACATGATAAATTCTTTTGCAGAATTATTCTCAATTGAATTCTATTCATGTAACTTTAGCTCATTCAATTTCAGTAGATATTGAATCCAGCTAAATTCTTTGACATATAATATAGGTTTAAGAATCTCACTTGGATCCTTTGATGTTTAACTTAGTAAATGCTTATACATAGTTCAAACATTCTTTACTTGGATTTATTCACATTGGTCGAACATCTCCAATGGAGTCTTTCGTGTTTGATTTAGTAAATACCATTACTTAATCCAAAACAATATTATAAGATCTTTGTAAATAGATCTTAATACCCAGTATGTACTAAGTTTCGCCATGGTCCATCATTGATGAATAATTTCAAATCTAAGTCATTAGCATTTGAATGTTATTTCACAATAGAGAGATATGTGTGTGATACACATAGGACCAATTAAGTTTTATGTACTCCCACTAAACTTCTTATATATCTATAAGAATCATGTACATTTTATGAAACTAAAATACTTATTAGCTTCACTAAAATACAGTTCAAATTCCCAATTGCTTGCTTAAATCTGTACTTAGATTTCATAAGCTAGCTTTCCTTTTCAAGCATTTATTTGGATCCACAAATCCTATGACATGCCATGTACATAGTTTATTCCAACATTTGATTGAGGAATACGTTTTGTCATCCAATTGCCATATGTACCAATATGCAATCATTGCTTGATTTATAGACTTGAGCATTACGATTATGCATGAGGTTTCAACAGAATCCATGCCATGAATTTGCTTGTAACCTTTAGCAACTAATCTAGCTTTGTGTGTGAACACAATTCCATGTTTGATGGTTTTTATCCTTAAAACCAATTCGCAATCAATCTATTCTTGCAAATCAACAACATGTCAATTTTGCCATCAAAACATTGGTTATGTTTTATGGCTTTTAACCGTATAAAACATTTGAGTCTATATATGGCCTCTAACCATTTTAGGGAATCTGGGTTTCGTCATAGCTTTCTTACAAGTCACAAACTCATTAATCTACGTGATAATAGTTTGACTGCAAGTTGTAGGTTTCTTCACTATCTGATAGAAGAATCTCATAGTTTCATTGACCTGAACTCCATGTTTCTTCACTATCTAATAGAAGAATCTCATAGTTTCAGTGATTTGAACTCTATGCCTACTTGGGTATAGAACATCAAACAATAGAATATCAATAGCCACTTGAAAGTCCTTTGAATATTCTGTTTCTCCTTGAAGCACTTGTAAAGTCTTCTAAGAGATGTCTATTCTTTAAAAGCCACTTCTAAAGTCCTTAAAGAATACATGTTCGGATTTTCTGAAGAACTTCGAAAACCCTCCGGAATGTCCGTTTATGTATGTTGTTTGCCTCGAAGACTTTCGAGGTCTATTTTCTCCAAAAGGACATCATTTCAAGCAAACAAACATTATGTTCTCAAAAATTCGAGGTAGAAATAATACCCTTTTGTCTCATTTGAATAAATCACAATGAAACATATATCTATACTTGGGCCTTAGTTTGTTGAATAACAAACACTAAGCTCCCACTGAGTTTAGGAACTCTTTAGATATTTATTTATGAAAAGATATTCTGAAATTGCTTTTCAATAGCTTTGACGAATTTAGTTTAGTTTGGTGGTAGTTGAGCATTTTATTTTAGAAATTATAGGAAAAGTCTTTATGATTCATCATTGATCGAATCAAGTACTAATTGACTTCGATCATTCCAAGTTAGATATGCCATATCTTATGGAGCTCGATCGTGAAATTACAACACACAATCATTGATGATCATTTTTGGTCTCAAGTAATCATTAACATGATCTATCCTAGATCTTTATGATTTCTTGCCAAGTGGATTTTATACTTCTGAATCTTTGAACTAGCCAAACAAATTCAAACTTATATCACTTTGAGTAAATAAATCCATATTCACTCAAAACCATGTGAAATAATAAAGTCATAAAATCTTTCTTTGGCTTTGAACTCCATTGTCTTAGGTGTTCTAACAATAGTTCATATATTTTGTTACTTTCAACAAGTAAGACTTGTTTGTCTTAAATTGATCTAGAAATCAATCAACTTTCAAAAGTCCATCAGAATAGAGCTTTTGAATGTTAACTTGTTGACATGGTCTAAGTAACAATGCCAAAGATTAGTGGAACTCAAATCAAGAGATTGACTTGAACCTAGTAAAGTTCTTATTGTTAAAGATTTGTTTGTTTTAATCAAGCATATTGACTCAACCCGTAAATGACTATTTCATTCAAATAAACAAACAAACAAGCATTATTTTTGTTCTTCTGAATGTGAGTCTTTCTGTGTTTGAAAACAGAAATTCAGGTATGCTGATTATGGAACAAAAATAACCATTAAGTTCCAGCCTTGAAATGACTTAAAACAAACCAGATGACCCTACAACTAATGTAGCATTGCCATGCTTCATTTCCCACTTGTAGGACATTAGTGTAGCCTAGCTTCCATTGTTTGAGTTATTACCGAAGTAAGAACCTCAAGCGGTATATGATACCAAGAAAGTTTGATTTCTAGGTCACTTCTCTTTAAACATAAACTTATAGGTAGAAACGGAATCGTAAATTTCTTTCATTTGTTCCTTGTTTTTCTATTTCTTGTACCCTTTCTTATAGTCTTGAGAATTGACTTCTGTAGTGTTGACTTTTATACTTTGTTTATGAAGGAAATAATGCCCTTGGTCCAAGTATGCATTCTATGTTAAGTCTAATAAATGCGGTTCAGTATTAATTAACAAGTTAATAATTCAGTGAGATCAAGTGAGCTGAATGCCTAGCTAGAGGCCGCTTCAGTTCAAGTGGAATTAATGATATTAATCCACAGCTTACTCTTGACTGAACCCGTAGGGTCACACAAATAGTACGTAAACGGATCAAGTATTTAATGGCATTAAATACTCCATCTATGAATATTCGGAACCGACGGATCTTGGTTTCAGTGGGAGCTAAGATCGTCACAGGCAAGAAATGAATACTCCGGAAACGATGATATTGCCGGAAACGGAAATATGGATCGTATCGGAAATATAAATATTATCCAAGTCGTAGATGTTGCCGGAAACGGAAACATGGTACGTATCGGAAAATATTATCGGAAATGGAAATATTGCCAGAATCGGAAATATTGCCGGAAACGGAAATATTGTCAGAATCGGAAATATTACCGGAATCGGAAAATAATTCCGGAAACGGAAATATTAAATATTTGTTCGAAACGGAAATTAATTCCGGAATCGGAAATATTAAATATTGTTCGTATCGGAAATGAATTCCGGAATCGGAAAATTTAATTGGAAGCGCATCGTACGAATAAGCATCGGACGAGGCCTGCCGCACGAGGCCCAGCACGAAGCCAGGCCATCGCCCAGCAAGCCAAGCGCGCCGCACAAACAGCCACGCCAGGCCCAGCGCAAGGCCAGGCCCAGCAGGCTGCGCAGCGCGCACAGCGCGCACAGCACGCGCATCGCGCAGCGCGCGCGGGCGCTGCGTGGGCTGATGCTCGCGCGCACGCATGGGGCCCATCGTGGCAGCCGTGCGTGTGTGTGCAAGTGTTTGTGTTCGTGCACGTTTCCTAAAACATGCAGAGTTCGGTTAATGATTAAATTCCTAATTCTATTTGATAAATTAATTAAATTAGAGTTCTTGTAGGATTCTAGGTTTAATTAATTTGTATCTGAATAGGATTTCGATTCCCTTTCCATACCCCTATAAATATGAGGCTAGGGCTCACAATTTATAACAAGTTTCAAAGTATTCAAAAAGTGAGTTTTTGAGAGAAAACTAAAACACACATCTTGCTCATAAAAGTGCCGAAATTTTCTAGTACCTTAAGGGCGATTCTAGTTGGTCAATCTTAAGGCGGATCCGGACGTGCTGTGGACTATCTACGGAGGGACGACACTTGGAGTCCTAAAGACTTGTTCTTGTTCGGTTCGGGCGCAGCTAGGGAGGGCACGCAACAAAGAGTATGCATCTAAATTATGCTATATGATTATGTGTAAATAATATGTTGTCCTGGGTTAATGGTTGTTTCCGCATGATCTATGTAATGTCATATGTATCATAACCTAACAGTGGTATCACGAGCCCCTTATTATTTTCATAATCTAAATTGCATGAACATGGTTAAATATTACAAATTTGCAAGAATTAAAAGGGGTGATTAATTTTCGTAATTGTTAATTAATTGCAAATTGCGTTTATTTAATTATACGTACGCAGTTTTTCGGCAGTTTCTTCGTTACTCATCCGAATTGAGTGATTTTTGTGTCAATTCCGCATGTAAAAGGCATTCTAAAATTTTGACAAAAATAGTTATTTTTCTGCCGAACCCAGAATTCTCAAATTCGAAGCCTAACTATGACTTTTCGAAGGTTTTAGTTTTTCGAATGCAAAATTTCGTAAATTTAAGATGTTAAATTAAATATTTGCGATTCTTGTTGATAAATCTTGAATTTTTGATTGACCTACTGCATATGTTTAACAAGTTTGAATGCCTAGTCTTGTTAATTATGCAATCTAATTTGTAATTATGATTAATTTGTTGAAAAATTAGAATAATTTAGAATTAATTTGATTTTCATAATTAATTGTAATTTAATTAGAAACCTATGATTAAAAACCACCATAAAAATTGTAAATTTATGATAAATTTTAAATTTTTATGACCTAGACTTGAATCCATAACAATCGGAAATCAATTGGATAATAAATTTTCGATTTTTTCGCCCTAAAATTATGAAATTAATATTATTTATTAATTTGTCATTAATTTTAAATATAAATTTTAAATTTTTATGCGATTCGTTCATAAAACTTGCACGCACGAAGCAATGGACGCTTCGTGTTACCCTTAAGGGGTGTTGTATAATGCGGGCATGCGACGACGAGCAAGGGAGCTCGTCGCCCGTGCGGCACGAATGCAATGAGCAAGGGAGTAGTGCACGAGCACAAGGCAGCAGCCCTGCCTTGTGTCGTGTGCCACGAGCAATGGACGAATGGGCATGGGCGAAGGGCGAGCCAAGGCAGTCGCGTGTGGGCAGCAAGCGAGCTGCGCCACAACGCGCGCTGCCTCGCACAAGAGCGCGCAGCCTCGCGCGCAGCGAGCGCAAGCTCGCGTGCCACGAGCGCTGCGCCCAGCATTGCTCGCGCGCACAGCGAGCGATGTCGCCCGCCCAGCGAGCGATGTCGCGCGCCCAGCGAGCGATGGCTCGCGCGCCCAGCGAGCGATGTCGCGCGCCCAGCGAGCGATGGCTCGCGCGCCCAGCGAGCGATGTCGCGCGCCCAGCGAGCGATGTCGCGCGCGCACTGCGAGCGATAGCTCGCGTGCGATGAACGCTGGCGCGCGCAGCGAGCACCAATGCGTGCGGAGGCTTGCGATGGGGATGCAGCAGCTATGCGACGAGCGCATGGGCTGCGCGCACATGGCCAGCAATGGCTGTGTGCGTGCGGCCCATGGGCGTGCAACGCGTAGGGTGTTTGCGTTACGATTAAAGATCGTTTTGAATGTTTAATTTGAAAATTTCAGTTCACGTAATTTTAATTAATTTTAAAATTAATAATTTAAATTATTTTCTTGGATTTTAATTTTGAATATTGTAATTATAATAAATTTTATTTATTCTAATTATTTTACTAAAATTAAAATCATGAATTAATTTAAATACGACTGAAATTAAATTAAATTTTTGGATTCAATTATAAATTTATATGAGCTTTAAATTTTAATTAAATTTGTATGTTTCCGGTTAGACTAGAAATACATTTTTATGTTTAAAATTAGTAAAGCATATAAATTTATTGGTTTAAGTGGGAGCGTTTTTTTGTCATAAACTCTTGATTAGGTCTACAAATCCTTAAGGTTAAAACAACTTGATTAGAATTAATAAGGACTGAATAATTGGTAGATTATTGGTGCCCTTGATTAATTGCTGCAAATGTTTACGTGATGCATAATGTGTTTTACTAACCAGCTATGTGGGCCATTCATGATAATGAATGGGTGAATGGTATATATTGTATATGTACTGTTTTGCAGGTTATGAAGTGACTAGTATGGCCCAAATAGGATAGAAAATATGGTCTGCGTACCATTAATTTGAATGTAATTGGTCTAAAGTACCAAAGTTGTTTTTCAATTCAAATATGGTCTGCGAACCATCAAATAGTTGTAATTAGTTATAGCTTATCCTATTTGAAGAAAATGGTGCCTCCCTCGGAGATTTTCAAGACGGACTTTGAAGTCAAAGCTTCAAGATGAAGTCGGGCCATACTAGATCACATTTATCTTATGCATGTTTTAAGTTATTTATTGCTTTTAAATATGTCTTAAAATGCATGAGATCAAAAGCTTGATTATGTTGCATGATTAAGGATTTTAGTTCACTTAAAATCTAACCAACATAGTAAGAGCCTTAAGTTCCAAACTTAAAAATTGAGTTAAAAGGTGCCATGCCAAAATATACACTTGCTTGGATATCCTTTACATCAATCTAGTAATAGTTTTCGCTCAGCGAGGTGTTACTTATTGGTCCTAAAGGGGCAAGGTACAAAAATAATTGTGAGTACATGTTAGTTTTGGTGAAACTCAACGATATAAGTAAGGAGTCCTTTTATGTCGTGGAAAATTCGATAGGTTTACCTAATAAGTTCTTAGACGTACCTATCAACCAAGAATAGTTTCTAGACTATTAGCAAAAGGCTTTTGCTTACCTAAGATGTTCTAGGATTAAGTCGACAAACTGTGCTTAGTTCTTCAATGATTTTAGGATCTTGGAATCATTTTATTCACACCTGCCGGAACACATAATTTGAATAAAATGCTTAATAAACATTGAATTATGCATGTATGCTAGAATTTAAGTTTATTAAGAGAAACTGTGAATGGTTATTTATTTGTTTATTCTTTTCAATTGTAGTTTTTAATATGGCAAACAACAATTCATTCAACATTCGATCAATTCTCGAAAAGGAGAAGTTGAACGGGAAAAACTTCCTTGACTGGCAAAGGAACTTGCAAATAGTTCTTATGCAGGAAGAAAAGGAGTATGTCCTAGATGAGGCGATGCCCGAAGCTGCAGGCGACGGGGTCACTCAGGCAGCCCTCAATCGTTGGATTGATGCCAACAAGGATGTGAAATGTCTAATGCTCGCCACCATGAGTGCGGATCTGCAGAAAACGTTCATCAACTCAGATGCTTTCACAATCATCAGTGAGTTGAAGAACATGTTCCAAGATCTGGCTCGAGTCGAAAGATTCGAGACTCATAGGCAAATTCTTGAGACCAAGCTTAAGAAAGGCGAGCCCGTAAGTCCACATGTTCTCAAAATGATTGGACTCATTGAGAATATGAGTCGGCTGGATCAGCAATTTTCTCAGGAAATGGCTATAGACACCATCCTCCATTCTCTTCATAGCGGGTATGATCAGTTCAAACTGAACTACAGTATGAATAGTCTGGACAAAACGCTCACTGAGCTTCACGGTATGCTGAAGACCGCTGAAAAGACGCTCAAAAGTGATAAGCAGGATGTGCTTATGGTGCGTGGGGGCAAGTTCAAGAAATCTGGAAAGAAGAGGAATGCTAAGAAAGGTGGCAACAAGGCCAGCCCAACTAAGCAAACTGGCGCCAAATCTGCAAAGAGGAAGGTCAGTCAACCAACTTCTGAATCCGAATGCTTCTACTGCAAGAAGAAGGGGCATTGGAAGAGAGATTGCTTGAAGCTAAAGGAAGATCAGAAGAACGGAACAGTCGTTCCATCTTCAGGTATTTTCGTTATAGACTGTATACTTGCTAATTCAACTTCTTGGGTATTAGATACAGGTTGTGGCTCACACTTATGTTCCAATCCACAGGGACTAAGAAGAAGTAGAAAGTTAAGCAAGGGTGAAGTCGACCTACGAGTGGGAAATGGAGCACGGATTGCTGCATTAGCCGTAGGAACTTACTATCTGTCGTTGCCCTCCGGGCTAGTTTTGGAACTGGAAGAATGTTTCCATGTTCCAAGTCTTACTAAAAACATCATTTCAGTTTCTTGCTTAGATGCTAAGGGATTTTCCTTTTTAATAAAAGACAATAGTTGTTCGTTTTATTTTAAAGAGATGTTTTATGGATCTGCTAGATTAGTCAATGGACTTTATTTATTAGATCACGACAAACAAGTATATAACATAAATACCAAAAAGGCCAAAAAGGATGATTCAGATCTCACCTATCTGTGGCATTGTCGATTAGGCCATATAAACTTGAAACGCTTAGAAAGACTTCAAAAGGAAGGAATTCTAGAGCCATTTGACTTAGAGGATTATGGTAAATGCGAATCATGTTTACTTGGCAAAATGACAAAGCAACCTTTCTCTAAAGTTGGAGAAAGAGCAAATGAACTATTGGGTTTAATCCATACAGATGTATGTGGACCAATGAGTACAAATGCTAGAGGTGGTTTCAGCTACTTTATCACTTTCACTGATGACTTCAGTAGGTATGGTTATGTCTACCTAATGAAGCATAAGTCTGAATCCTTTGACAAATTCAAGGAATTTCAGAGTGAAGTAGAGAATCAATTAGGCAAGAAGATTAAGGCACTGCGGTCTGATAGAGGCGGTGAATATCTGAGCTATGAATTTGATGACCATCTGAAAGAATGTGGAATTCTATCAGAATTGACTCCTCCTGGAACACCACAATGGAACGGTGTGTCGGAACGGAGGAACAGAACCTTGCTAGACATGGTCAGGTCAATGATGGGTCAGGCCGAACTTCCATTAGAATTTTGGGGACATGCACTAAATACAGCTGCACTCACTATAAATAGAGCTCCGTCTAAAGCTGTCGAAAAGACTCCATATGAATTATGGTTTGGAAAGCCTCCAAATGTGTCTTTTCTTAAGATTTGGGGATGTGAAGTATACGTCAAACGATTAATTTCAGACAAACTTCATCCAAAATCTGACAAATGTATCCTTGTGGGCTATCCAAAGGAAACAAAGGGGTATTACTTCTACAATACATCTGAGAACAAGGTGTTTGTTGCTCGAGATGGTGTCTTTTTGGAGAAGGATCACATTTCCAAAATGACAAGTGGGAGAAAAGTAGACCTCGAAGAAATTCGAGTCGAACAACAAACTCTAGAGAATGCTCAAGATGACATTCAGGATGAAACTCAGAGATCTTTAGAAGAATCTGGTGAGAATCATGGTCAATCTAGAAATGTTACCCCGCGTAGATCGCAAAGATATAGATCTCAACCGGAAAGGTACTTAGGTATTTTGACGAACGAGAGCTATGACGTTCTATTACTTGAAAGTGATGAACCTGCGACTTACAAACAAGCTATGACGAGCCCTAGCTCCAAGCAGTGGCAAGAAGCCATGCAATCTGAATTAGACTCCATGTCTGAAAACCAAGTATGGGATTTGGTCGATTTGCCAGATGGCTACCAAGCCATTGGAAGCAAATGGGTTTTCAAACTGAAAAAGGACAAGGATGGGAAACTTGAAGTTTTCAAAGCTAGATTGGTCGCAAAAGGTTACAGGCAAGTCCACGGTGTGGATTACGATGAAACCTTTTCACCAGTTGCAATGCTAAAGTCTATTCGAATAATGTTAGCAATCGCTGCATATTACGATTACGAAATATGGCAGATGGATGTCAAAACTGCTTTCTTAAACGGCGTTTTAACAGAAACTGTGTTTATGACACAGCCTGAAGGTTTTGAGGATCCAAAGAATGCTAAAAAGGTATGCAAGCTAAAGAAGTCAATCTACGGATTGAAGCAGGCATCCAGGAGCTGGAATATACGTTTAGATGAAGCAGTCGGTGACTTTGGTTTCATCAAGAACGCGGACGAATCTTGTGTATACAAGAAGGTCAGTGGGAGCAAAATTGCTTTCCTAGTATTATATGTCGACGACATATTGCTTATCGGAAATGACATTCCTATGTTGAACTCTGTCAAGATTTGGCTTGGGAAATGTTTTTCGATGAAGGATCTAGGAGAAGCACAGTACATATTGGGCATCAAGATTTACAGAGATAGATCTAAAAAGATGATTGGACTTAGTCAAAGCACTTATATCAATAAGGTGCTTGATAGGTTCAAGATGGCGGACTCCAAGCGAGGCTACCTACCCATGTCTCATGGAATGACTCTAAGCAAGACTCAGTGCCCAAAAACACTTGATGAGCGTAGACGAATGAATGGGATTCCATATGCATCATTGATTGGTTCAATAATGTATGCTATGATATGTACACGCCCGGATGTTGCGTACGCACTCAGTGTTACGAGCAGATACCAGTCAGACCCAGGAGAGGCGCATTGGACTGCTGCCAAGAACATTCTGAAGTACCTGAAAAGGCACAAAGATGACTTCCTGGTCTATGGTGGAGATGATGAATTAATTGTTAAAGGCTATACGGACGCAAGTTTCCAAACCGACAAAGATGATTTTAGATCACAGTCTGGGTTTGTCTTCTGCCTCAACGGAGGAGCAGTAAGCTGGAAAAGTGCTAAGCAAAGCACCATTGCGGATTCTACAACTGAAGCGGAGTACATTGCTGCACATGAAGCAGCAAAGGAAGCTATATGGCTAAGGAAGTTCATAGGAGAACTTGGTGTAGTCCCCTCCATTAAAGGACCAATAGCCCTGTATTGTGATAATAACGGAGCTATTGCACAGGCAAAAGAGCCTAGACACCACCAGAGAGTCAAGCATGTACTTCGTAGATTTCACCTTCTACGAGAGTTCGTTGAAAGAAAAGAAGTCGAGATAAGCAAAATTGGAACTGATGACAACATATCAGATCCATTAACTAAACCTCTGCCGCAGGCGAAGCACAACTCGCACACTGCAGCTATGGGAATCAAGCATATTGGAGAATGGCTTTGATGTCTCTGTTTAATGTTTTAAAGTTTTAGAGTTTAAATCTTTGTAAAACATTATTGGTTAATCATTCACAATAAATGAAATGAATTCATTTTTCCATTTAATTTATGGTTTATTAAATGATGAGTCCCTTCAATTTGACGATATATTCAAGATAGACTGTCAGGACCAGTCCTGTGACTAAGAAATGTCTATCAAGTGAACTTGAATGTCAAAGGTTGAAAATGGTCCCTAATCGGAGTTTTCTATAAAATTGGACGCATAGAAAACGTTAGACGATTAGAATGCAAGATGACTAGTAGTTCTGTTTCTTGAACTATGTGGACATGGCAATGTCATAATCATTTGCATAGATACTTACTTTGGGAAGACTAGTATCGGACAAGACCTATGAAACTTTACTGTAAGAGATGAAAATCTGTCATGAGTAAATTTCATTAAATTATTAGACACTAAATCCTCAATACCTGAGTGATTTGAGATTACTTGTTTGAGAACTGGTTGCTTTGACGTTGACCAACCGTCGCACCGTAAAAGGAGGCTATAAAGGCAACGCTCAGGTAATCACCTATCAAACGAAGTCTAATCTCAAGATGGCAAGATTGGGATTGTCCTCCCATAAATCGGGATGAGATGCTTAAAAGTTGTACAAGGCCACTCGGAGAGATAGAAACTGTGAAATGCATGGCCGTGCTCGGATGAATCATAGGCTATGATTATCTGTTTATTTGATCAGTTGAACTCTGAAACCGAGGAACACCTCTGGACATAATAAGGATGACAACTCTTACCTTATGTTCAAGAGCAAGCATCGAGCGACAAAGGAATTAGGAAATGCACACTTGTCCCTAAGGACAAGTGGGAGACTGAAGGAAATAATGCCCTTGGTCCAAGTATGCATTCTATGTTAAGTCTAATAAATGCGGTTCAGTATTAATTAACAAGTTAATAATTCAGTGAGATCAAGTGAGCTGAATGCCTAGCTAGAGGCCGCTTCAGTTCAAGTGGAATTAATGATATTAATCCACAGCTTACTCTTGACTGAACCCGTAGGGTCACACAAATAGTACGTAAACGGATCAAGTATTTAATGGCATTAAATACTCCATCTATGAATATTCGGAACCGACGGATCTTGGTTTCAGTGGGAGCTAAGATCGTCACAGGCAAGAAATGAATACTCCGGAAACGATGATATTGCCGGAAACGGAAATATGGATCGTATCGGAAATATAAATATTATCCAAGTCGTAGATGTTGCCGGAAACGGAAACATGGTACGTATCGGAAAATATTATCGGAAATAGAAATATTGCCAGAATCGGAAATATTGCCGGAAACGGAAATATTGTCAGAATCGGAAATATTACCGGAATCGGAAAATAATTCCGGAAACGGAAATATTAAATATTTGTTCGAAACGGAAATTAATTCCGGAATCGGAAATATTAAATATTGTTCGTATCGGAAATGAATTCCGGAATCGGAAAATTTAATCGGAAGCGCATCGTACGAATAAGCATCGGACGAGGCCTGCCGGACGAGGCCCAGCACGAAGCCAGGCCATCGCCCAGCAAGCCAAGCGCGCCGCACAAACAGCCACGCCAGGCCCAGCGCAAGGCCAGGCCCAGCAGGCTGCGCAGCGCGCACAGCGCGCACAGCACGCGCAGGGAGTGCATTGTTAGAATGCATTCTTTCTTGTTTATGTCTTGGCCAATGGAGAATAGAAACACAATGAATAACACAAGCCTACTAGCTTAACAGGGAGTGCATTGTTAGAATGCACAAATGTATGAGTTCTAATCCCATGTAGGTTCCTTTTTACTTTTTTGTATTCTTTTATTTACTTTTATTTTGAAAACCTCTACTTTAACCTTCATAGGAGTTTCTATGTTGTAGGTATACTCTTGAGATTTTTGACTTACTTTTGAGGTTCTTTTAATTTACTTTTGAGTTTTTTATGTTCTTCTCGTTGTTGTAGCAGTCGTGTTTGCACGGTTAGTTTCAGATCTATAGATGTAACCTTTGTTCCAACCAGCTAGACACCCACATTCCATTCTGCAGGTTGTGTGGCCCTGTTTGCAGTAGCTAGTTGTTGTAGACCTGATGCAGAATGTTTGTAGCTGAAGTCAACTGTTCAAAGTTGAATTTTTTAGTAGGTCGGTTCAGGTTTGTTTTTTCTGGTAGTTGATGTCTGCTTCTATTCAGTTCTTATCTGTGATTTTGCTCTTAATGTTTACTCTTTCAGTTTATTGCAAACAAGGTTGAGTATGCACTAACCCAAGGCCTGGAAGTGATTGCTTGCATAGGTGAGACTTTGGAGTAGCGTGAAGGAGGGACTACAATGGTGGTAGTTGCAACTCTGACAAAAGCTATTGCTGGTAAGGATGCTGCTATTTGTTTTGAACGGGTTTTAGAGGAAACTATCCTTTCTCAAATCCTCCAATAAGCAACTTATCCTTTCTTAAATCCTCCAATATCCATTCTCCAATTTATTGACCCTTTACTTTTGAATCAATTTTGTTTACTTTTACAAGATATTTGTCTACTTTTAAATTGAACAATATACAAAATGTACTATTACATTCTAATTCTTCCTACTATATTTCTCATTCATTAGATGGAAAGATAGAAGACTGCAACTGGTTCTGTTGTTTGAAAAGTAGTTTGTAATTTGTTTTATGTTGGTTGTTTTTTTCTTTTATTAAGTTTTTGAGGAGACTCTTTATTGGAGTTTAGTTGTGTGTTCAATTAGTTTCTACTTTTATTTACTTTTTCTATTGTTTTATTTACTTTTAATAGGAAAACATTTACTTTTTCATTTTGAGAATTATAGTGAAACATTCTGCATGACTGCAGCAAGCTAGCAATAGCATACCTAAAAAACTAGCAAACCAGAACGTGGCTCCCTAGCTGCTTAGAACAAGGGGGCATCTAAACTTAACTAAAACTATGTCGGCAAACAAGAATGTTGTGTGTGTTGTTGTTTTCAGTGTTCAACAGGCCTGATGCCTATAATTTAGTTCTTGTTTCATAAAGGTTGAGTTTATTATTTTCAGATTGTTCGATGTGTGTGTTCACACATCTTGGTGATGGCTATGGGCACCATACAAGAAATTATACTCAATGACAAGTCTTCAGACATTAGATGTGTAATTTTGAGCTACCATTCTCATTAATCTGGGCTAATAGAGAGCCTGCCAAAGCTGTAATATATCAATGGACATTGTTGGCTGCTAAATTGCAAGTGACATGAGTTGACTATTTAGCTGATCAATATAGAGTGGTTTTGTTTGGCTGCCTTTGTGTCTCTTGTTCCTATTGCCTTGTTAAGACAAGTTACTTAGCAAGTCTGTGCTGCTAGCATGGAAGTGATGATCTGGTGCAACCTGCTGTTTGAACGACTGATGTTCCTATGATGTCGTTGTTTTGCTGTTTTTTGGTGGTCCGAAGATGGGTGGTGTTCTGGGATGTGGTTAGGTTTGAAGACAGGGTCCTCTGTTGATCTTTCTAAGTTGAATGTTTTTTTACTAATGCTTGTTGATTTTTGATATCCTTTTACTTTTACGAGTTATTTATAAGTATATGATTGCATTATAATTATTCTTTCTATGGGGTCATATAACACTAGCCTACTAGATCAATGGATAGAGCGATGCGCAAATGCGCAAAAATGTGGGTTCGAATCCCACGTAGGTTCATTGATATGCCTATTATATATAGAGTTTTTACCCCCGTCCCTTGTTGATTATTGGTCTCAATTGTGCTCTTCGGAGCCATTTTTAATACTAATGTGCTCCTTGTAGTGTGTTTGTAGTTTCAGGTTTATCATTATAGTGATGGACATATTTGAATTCATTTCCTACTCATTTGAACCACTACAAGAGGCGATGTACTTTTGAGAGTATGGACATTGAGTTGGAAGAGTTTTGAATCAAAGCGAATAACTAAAGAAGTAGAAAAATGACTGTAGTCCACCATTTTAATAATAACTCAATTTATACAAATCTAAATGCAGTGATTCTGATTTGGTTGGATTCTAGACTTCAAGAGCTTTCCAACGAGCGGTCACTCGCCTAATTTCGACTTATGACGAAGGAGATATGGCGTTTTGAAGATAGGGGATCGTTCAGCTTGTACGCGCGCCCGATCAGGCGGATTCTTAAGTTTATTTCCGTTTTCACTTTGTTTTTGGGCAAGACTATAAATATAAGCCCTTAGTTTTTGTATCGATCATCTTATTTCCTAGTATTAGAACTTTTATTTAGTTTTTATTCTCTCAAACTTTGTTAAACACCTTTTTTCAATTTTAATTCAAGTTTCAATATTTCGATTATTTCCTTGTTCTTCAATTAGTATTGATTAATTCCTAATCTTTATTATTCAATTTCAATTTCAATTTATTTATCGTTTTTATTATTTGATTTCGTTCATGTTTTCTAGAATCATAGTTGTTATGTTTACTTCAATTATGCGTGAGTAGTCTCATTCTAGGGTTTTGGGAATACATGGACTAATATGAAGGGATGATTGATTATTGTTGATTGTTGGCATTGTTGGTTGATTTCCTATTGATTAATTTCATTTTCTAAGTGATTAGATTTGCGCGGGTTTAATTGTATTAGTCTAGCAATATCAAGTTAAGATTCGAGAGATGCACTTTGATGTTTAGGCTTGTTTCAAAAGGTCGAATAGGGGTTAATACATAGCGAGAGCTTGTTAATTCCAAGTCTATGTTTAATATCGATTTGAGAGAGCATGTTAGTCTGATTG